>NW_024509876.1:0-542 GCF_017590135.1 Pyrgilauda ruficollis | reverse complement strand
CCCCCCTGACCCCCCGTGCCCCCCAGGAGTGGGTGCCCATCATCCGCGAGGACGCGCAGCGCCAGCGCAAGGCGAAGCCGCAGCCCCCGCTCAGCGACGCCTACCTGAGCGGCATGCCGGCCAAACGGCGCAAGGTACGGCCCTGAGTGACCCCTGGGTGACCCCTGAGTGACCACTGAGTGACCCGGAGTGACCCCAAGGGACCCTGAGTGAACCCTGAGGGAGCTCTGGGGGACCCCTGAGTGACCCTAGGTGACCACTGACCCTGAGAGACACCTGAGTGACCCCAAGGGACCCTGAGTGACCACTGAGTGACCGCTGGCCCTGAGGGACCCCTGGGGGACCCCTGAATGACCCCCTGTGACCCCTCACTGACCCCCTGACCCCTCACTGACCACACTGACCCCTGGCTGACCCCAGTGCCCCCTCCCTGACCCCTGGCTGACCCCCGTGACCGGTCACTGATGCCCATGACCCCTGGCTGACCCTGTGACCCCATGAGACCCCCGTGAGACCCCTGTGACCCCGTGTGACCCCCCCAG
>NW_024509875.1:0-542 GCF_017590135.1 Pyrgilauda ruficollis | reverse complement strand
TTTTTTTTTTTCCTCTGAAGTGATTAATGAGGGCATAATCAGGTTTGGCTCCATATTAATTGGCGCAGTTTGGCTATTAAAATTGTCAGTTCTGTGGCTGATGCTTCCCAGGATTTTCTCAGGATTGCGTTGCTCTGTGGTTGGGCTACAGTCATGGCAGCAGGAGCATTTTCAGCAGGAAAACTGAATGGAGCAGTTTTCCTTGCAAGTGGAAGCCACTCTTGTGTACCCTAATGGGGGCTCAGATGTGCAGAGTAGTCTGTCCTTTCTTGCTTGGGAATTTCTTCCTCACAGAGTCGTCACTGGAAAAAGAAAAGGAGCAGCAAATCAGTTTAGTCAGTGATGCAGTTGTATCTAGAATCTGCAGCAAGGATCAAGATCTGTTTTGCTTTCTAGATCAATCTAACTGTAAAGTCTTTTCTGCCTTGGGTGCTCTCTTCAGCCCCCCATGTAAACACTTCTGTCTTTGCAGATAACCATTGGCTTACTCGAAGAATCCCTTGGGAGCTGAAGAGACAGCATCTTCCAGGCTCAGGGGCATC
>NW_024509874.1:0-542 GCF_017590135.1 Pyrgilauda ruficollis | reverse complement strand
TGAAACAGGGATTATAATTTATGAGGTTTTACTGTTGAGAAGATGAAGCTCCTGTGATACCTGTTCTTGATAGCTGCCAGTTTGTCACCTTGACGTAGGTGGGAATTAGGTATTTAGCCAGCTTGAGGAAGGGTTTTTCTTGTCCAGCTCTCACAGAGAACAAATGAAAGAGTAGAACCAGGTGGACATGGGTGAGGTAGAACTGCTGGTCCATCTTTCCTGTCAAACTGATATATATTTCTCTGATATAACTTGTTACTTCCAGGTCAGTGTGTTGTTTATGAATGTGTTTTACTAACATTTGAGCTGCCATCTTTGGTCTGCTTTGTTAAGTGAAAATTGACTCTTTCAAATATTGTATCAGGACTTTAACACAGAGCTTTTAATTTTGATCTCACACAGATGGTGGAAAAACTCTGACTTTCTTTAACTATGACTACAAAGGAGATTTTCAAACTGTAACATTTGAAGGTCCTGAAATAAGGAAGATATTTTATGGGAGTTTTCATAAGGTTAGTAATGATAATAGGGAAAAAAAAAAA
>NW_024509873.1:0-542 GCF_017590135.1 Pyrgilauda ruficollis | reverse complement strand
CAGAAGGATGAAAAGGATGAACATGTAGATAACTATTATTTCAGGGGAAGAGAAAATTAAATTTGACCTAGCAGGTTAGAGTCAAGCATTATTGATTGGCAACACATTTTTTACATCAAAATAGAGGAGACCTTGACTTTTTTGAGAATTACTGCAGAAATGCTTAATTTTACAAATATCAAATAAAAAAATCAGTGAATTTTCAGTTAGGTCTTTTTACATTGTCTTGTAGTATGCACAACCAAAACATGGGAGTCTTTTTTCCTCTGTGATTCATCTACTTGTGCATGTCTTACATGTAATAATGAGGCTGACTTGGTTCATTTTTATTAGCCAAAGAGTCAGCAGTAAGAAAGAAAAATAAACAAAACATGCTTTAACATGAGTAAAAGTATACTAGCTACTAAGAATAAAGACTGCCTTAGAAAACAGACCTGTTGTGTGTCTGACGTGCTAGGAAAGAGTGTGTTGACTCATTGTTTTTCTTCCTGGTAGAATTAACCTGCCACAGGAGCTTCTCTGGCACCTTGGAAACCAAAATG
>NW_024509872.1:0-542 GCF_017590135.1 Pyrgilauda ruficollis | reverse complement strand
TTTTTTTTTCTCTTCCTCCTCTTTAAAGTTTTGCCCAAAAGAATCAACATTTTTCCTGTGTAACTTTTTAATTTCACACTTATGAAATCAACAACCTCTTCTGTAGATTGCATTTCTTTTTCATTAGTTTTGAGGCAAAAATGAATAATATTTATATATTTATCAAATAATTTCTGACCACAATGAAAAGTTATCCATAATATTTTGATTTATTTAAAGTAGATATATTTTTAATTACCAAATAATTTAGTAGAAATAATATGAGCACATTTAGCACCAAAGCATCCAGAAATAAATCACAGTGGTGTTAAATTTAATTTGACCTAAACTTCAAACAGAAGTCATGATCAGGTAATAACTTCAGCTTAGTTATTTAAGTCATCTCTGCAATTCCAAGTCCACTCTGAAATAAATAACCTGTCAAAACAACACATTGTTAGCAGCTCAGCCTTCAAGGAGTTACATGAGCAGCAGCTCCCAAATCCTGGCACTTTTGAAATGAGGAGCAAACTACATCAGTTCAAGGAGCATTATGAGAAAAC
>NW_024509871.1:0-542 GCF_017590135.1 Pyrgilauda ruficollis | reverse complement strand
AATTCACCCCCGAGACCCCTCCCCAAATTCCCGGCGCTCACAGCCGCAGTAGCAGGAGAGGAGGAAGATGAGGGTGAAGATGAGGAGGAAGGTGATGTCGGTCTCCAGGATGCCTGCGAGGGGCGGGAATTGGGTCTGGGGGCTTCGCGAGACCCCCACGAGACCCCTCCCCAAATTCTGAGCACCCCCAGGAAGCAGCCAAAAAAAACCCGGAGTTTTTAGGCCCCAAAAAAGCCAAAAAAGTCCCAAAAGAAGCAAAAAATCGCAAATTTTCTAGCTGAGACCCCTCCCCAAATTCCCTGAGACCCCTCCCCAAATTCCCTCGGACCGCTGAGACCCCTCCCCAAATTCCCTGAGACCCCTCCCCAAAAAATCCCGGAGTTTTTAGACCCCCAAAAAGCCCTAAAAGAGCCCCAAAAAAGCCCCAAAATTGCATCAATGAAGCCCCCAGACCCAAATTGAAGCCCCCAGACCCAAATAAACCCCAAATGCATTTTAAAAAACCCAAATAAACGCCAAAAATCCCCAAAGTTCCCCCCAAA
>NW_024509870.1:0-542 GCF_017590135.1 Pyrgilauda ruficollis | reverse complement strand
AAAGGAGAGAGATGGATTTGTTTTACAATTAATCTTAAAGATACAGTTCAGGGTTCGGTAAAAAAAAAAAAAAAACTAGTAAAAAAATGGTGAAACCAGCACAGCAATCTAACGCTGTATTGACCCCAAATTATATGCTGAATTGTATTATAAGACTCCAAGCAGTTATAGAAATGATAACAAACAAAACCGCTCGGGCATTAGAATTAATATCAAGTCAGCAAAGCTAAACAAATACTGTAGTGCACCAGAATAAGCTGGCTTTGGACTATGTATTGGCTAATGAAGGGGGTGTTTGTGGAAAGTTTAATATATCAGATTGTTGAAAATAGATGACCACAGAAAAGTCATTCTAGAAAAAGCAAAAGATATCAGGAAAAAAAAAAATAAACCATGTACCAGTCAAAAAATTTGAAAACTATGTTAAGACCTAGCTGGTGGAGTTATGTAGTAGAAGAAATTAAGATTTTTCCTTTTATGTGTTACAACTGTTTTGCTATTTCTTCCTTGTTTAGTCCCCTGTTTTATTTTGCCAGCATAGT
>NW_024509869.1:0-559 GCF_017590135.1 Pyrgilauda ruficollis | reverse complement strand
ACAAACACTGTTCAGATTATTCTTTTGGTAGACAGCCTGTAAGTCCTTGTCTCTGCTGCTGCTTCCCCTGTGGCCTCCCCGGCTTCACAAGCGTTGGTGGACTTCCAAGCTTTGCTAACCTGTTCCTGTCATGGGCTGCCCCAGTGGGATTCTGCTGCTGTAAAAAACCCTATCAGCCCAACTTTGCACTCCTACAGCAGGGAATGCTCTCTTGGAGAGGCACACAGATGTAAGAACAACCACAAGAAGTGTGAGGGGTCTCAGAGCAGGTGGCATTGGCAAACCTCTCCAATCACCTATCACCCTCTCTGAAATGCAGCCCCTAAACCACAGGGAACAAAACCCCAGGGGGAGAGTTTATTGCACTATGCAAGAGCTTCAGACAAAGTCCAATGCAGAGATCATGCTGCAGTCTGTACAAGCAAACAACAACCTTCAGCCATTCACAGGGACAAGGCTGTGGCACCGGCTCAGGATGCAGTGTCTGCTTATGTGGGGGGATGTGGATGCACTGCACCTTCTGGCAAACGCCGTGTAGAGGCAGAAGTTGGGGTCACAG
>NW_024509868.1:0-542 GCF_017590135.1 Pyrgilauda ruficollis | reverse complement strand
TGGGTGAATTTTGGGTGATTTTTGTGTGAATTTTGGGTGAAACTTTGACTGAATTTTGTTGAATTTTGGGGTGAATTTTCAGTGAATTTTTGCCGATTTTCTCAGTGAATTTTGATTAATTTTGGGTGGAATTTTCGGTGAATTTGTGCCGATTTTCTCCTTGAATTTTGGGTGGATTTCTGGGTGAATTTCTGGGTGAATTTTGGGTGAATTTTGGCTGATTTTTGGGCGAAATTTTGACTGAATTTTGTTGAATTTTCGGGTGAATTTTCAGTGATTTTGGGCGTTTTTTTTGCCGATTTTCTCAGTGAATTTTGATGAATTTTGGGTGTATTTCTGGGTGGATTTTGGGTGAATTTTGGGTGATTTTTGTGTCCCCAGCGTGCCCCCAGTGCGGGCAGCACTTCGCCCTGGCCCGCGGCGGCTGTTTGCATTTCCAGTGCTCCCAGTGCCGGCACCAGTTCTGCGCCGGCTGCGGGGCCCAGTTCCACCGGCCCGGGGTGAGCCGGCGGGGAGGAAATGGGGGAAAAACGGGGGAAAAC
>NW_024509867.1:0-542 GCF_017590135.1 Pyrgilauda ruficollis | reverse complement strand
GGGAGAGCTTCAGTGAACACCTTTTGTGCGAGCTGCTCACGTTCAGCCCTCCACAATCACCGAGTCTAATTACTGCACTGAACGCCTCAATGGAAAAGCCCCTGATAAATTCAGCAGCATTATCGAATAATCGGGTTAATTTTCCACGGAGAAATCAGACGGTATTTGGCTTCTTTAGTTTGTTTAGCAGATGGAAGAGTCATGTGCTTTCAGCCAGCTGGAAGGAAGGAGGGGAAAGCGCTCGACCCTTCCAATCCTTCAGCTCCTGGGGGATCTTGGTGCCAAATTAAGCAGCCCCAGGCCTCGTCTGCTGCACCCAGGCTGGCAGAGTTATTTGATATTTTCACTGGCTCATGTAACTAAAGCAGAGGGAGTTAAATGTACATCTCGTCCTCCTCTGGGGAGTTCTGCTGTGCTGCAGGTGGCTCCCAGAGCTCTGGCTCTGCTTCATAAGGTTCACAAAACCTTTGAAAGGGAAGTTTGTGCTCCCAGGAAGCCTGGGGAGATCTCCCAGCCACCCTGGGGGATCAGTGTTGCTCCTG
>NW_024509866.1:0-8009 GCF_017590135.1 Pyrgilauda ruficollis | reverse complement strand
GGGGTGCCCTCCCGGGACCCCAGCCCTGCCAGCACTGCCCTGCCACCCCCAGGCCCCGCACGGCCCCGTTTGTCCCCGAGTCACGCGCCAGGGCCACCCCGGTGTCACCGAGCCGCCGGGGCCCTCAATATTTCATGAGAGAGGAACCGGCCGCTCCCTGCTCGGGTTACCCGACAGCGCGTCCCTGCTGTCCCCAGCGCCAGCCGGGCTCGCTGGGATGCAGGAGATGGGAAAAGGAGCCGGGCAGCCTCCTGGGATGCAGGAGATGGGAAGAGGAGCCCGGCACCCCCCGGCCGTGCCCCCTCCCCGCACTCGCGCTCCACACGTGCCTCGCCGCCCGCACGTGGTGCCGCGCGGGGGAGGCAGCGCTGGGAATTTTTAGGGGCTGGAAATCTCGGCAGAACGTTCCGTAGCGTAGGGCTGCTCGGCTCTGCCAGCGCTCCAGAGCCGTTTTGGGGGGGGGTTCGGGTGGTTTTGGGCGGTTTTGTGTCGTCCCCAGAGCACGAGCGAGCAGCGCAGCACCAAACACAGGCGGCTGGGGCGGGGGGGTTCACGCCAGAATTCCCCCAATATTGAGAATATTCAGGAATTATCCATGTGCTGGGACGTTTAGGGCTTTCAGGCTGCTCGGCAACACCAAAAAAACCCCAAAATAACAGCGGTGCCCCATCCCTGGGAGTGCCCAAGGCCAGGCTGGAGCAACCCGGGAGACTGAAAAGTGTCCATGGATGGGGATGAGCTTTAAACAGCCTTCCACCCAAAGCATCCCAGGATCATTTTCCGGGAATAAAAGGCCCCTCCTCGGTGCCTTTTTTGCCCCTTTGGCCTGGCCCAGGGCTCCCGTGCAGGTGCAGGGAGCACAAAGAGCCCCCCGAGTTATGTAAGAGCAGCTCCGAGGAGGAATTTCGGGAATCTGCTGCCTCCATCACCCACAGGACAGGAGGACAGAAGTTTTTAGGGAAGTTTTATCCAGGGAAAACCCAGAGGGGACCTGCACCTGCTCAGCTCTGGAGTCTCCTTCCTCAGACCCGGGCTGGGAGGAGCAGAGAGGGATAAATTCACTTTTCCCGAGACATCGGGGGGGCAAATCCACCGGCTGAGGCCCAGGAAGGAAGAGAGCCCCACAGACGCCATAAATCCCATCAAAGCCCTGCTCGGGGCTGTCCTGCACCCCCCGGGGGCCGGGAGCAGCTCCTGAGCCAGCCGGGCCGGGCACAACTCCCTGCGCAACTTCAGCTCCCGAGCCAGAAAATCGCATTTTTCGGGGGAGATCCACTCCCTCCTGCCCAAACCACAGCCGGGGGAGCCGCAAAACCAACACCAGGCCTGGGCCACAAACCCCCCCCGGCACCCCCCAAACTCTGCCGCCGCCTCCCGTTCCCGGGAACAATCCGCCCCCAAAATCCCGGCAGGAGCCCCGAGCACGCCCCGTTCCCCGCTTTTCTCCCCCAAACCCCGCCGCTCCCGCTGCCCACGCGCCCCGGGCACATCGCAGCCCCCGCAGCCTCGGCCTCCGGTCCCCCCGGTACCCCCCGCTCCGCCCCGCCGGGTTCTCCCCCTCCCGGGATGAGCCGCGGGGGCGGGGGGCAGCGGCGACCCCCGCGCCGGGCAGCCAGAGCAGCGCCGCTCCCTCCTCGGTGCCCCCCGAGCCCCCCGAAACCCGCCCGGTGACCCCGGGGCGAGGCACCGGCACCGCCCCGGCCCCTCCGAGGGCACCGGGCGGGTCCCGGCCGCACAGCCCCGGGGGGAGCGGGGCAGCCCCAGCCCCGCGCTCGGGGGCGGCGGGACCCCCGGGCCGGTGCCGTTACCTGGCTCGCTGCCCCTCTCGGCCGGCGGCCGCTCCGCTGCTGGCGCCCGCGGGGCCGGATCCCGCAGGAAACTCCCGGCCCCGGCGGCTCCGCTCGGCCCCTTTCCTGCCAGGAAGGGACACCCGGCCCCGAGGCCACCGCCCCCGGGCGCGTCCTGCCCGGCCAGGGGACAGCGGGACAGCCCGGGGCTTACAGGGGGACAGCGGGACAGCCCGGGGCTCACAGGGGACAGCCCGGGCCGCCCTCCGGCCGCGGGGCACCGCCAGTCGGGATGGGGCACGGGGAGGCACAGGGCAGTACAGGGGCACAGGCGACTGCGGGTGACAGGGGGATGTGGCATGTCCAGCTGTGGGGGCAGTGCCAGCTCTGAGGTCAGTGCCAGCTCTGGGGTCTCTGGAGTCAGTGCCTGGCTTTGGTGGCAGTGCCCGCTCTGGGGGCAGTGCCAGCTGTGGGGTCTCTGGGGGCAGTGCCCGCTCTGAGGTCAGTGCCCGGCTTTGGTGGCAGTGCCCGCTCTGGGGGCAGTGCCAGCTGCGGGGTCAGTGCCAGCTGTGGGGTCTGTGGCAGCTGCGGGGTCTCTGGGGGCAGTGCTTGGCTGTGGGGTCAGTGCCAGCTCTGGGGTCAGAGCCCGCTCTGGGGGCAGTGCCAGCTGTGGGGTCTGTGGGGGCAGTGCCTGTCTTTGGAGTCAGTACCAGCTGTGGGGGCAGTGCCAGCTGCAGGGTCAGTGCCTGGCTTTGGGGTCAGTGACTGTCTTTGGTGGCAGTGCCCGCTCTGGGGGCAGTGCCCGCTCTGGGGTCTCTGGGGGCTGTGCGGTCAGTGCCAGCTCTGGGGTCAGTGCCTGGCTTTGGTGGCAGTGCCAGCTGCGGGGTCAGTGCCTGGCTTTGGGGTCAGTGACTGTCTTTGGTGGCAGTGCCCGCTCTGGGGTCAGAGCCCGCTCTGGGGTCAGTGCCCGCTCTGGCGGCAGTGCCAGCTGCGGGGTCAGTGCCTGGCTTTGGTGGCAGTGCCAGCTGCGGGGTCAGTGCCTGGCTTTGGTGGCAGTGCCAGCTGCGGGGTCACTCCAGCTCCGGACGCGCTGCCCGGCCCTATCGGCAGCGCAGGAAACACCTTGGCGGGACCGGGATTGTCCCTTCCTGCGGGACCCGGGCGGGGACAGGCCCGGCACGGGGACAGAGGGACACGGGGACAGGCGGTGCCCTGGCTGTGGCACTGCCCCGGCCAGGCGTGGGTGGGGACACAATGGGGCAGTGCCGGAGCTGGGCGGGGACAAGGGGACAAGGTCACAGCTCCTGCCGGGCACGGGGCCAGCTCACAGCGCGGTCACCCTTGGCACGGAAGGAGGGACTCACCCCCTCCCACACCGCTGCCCGCCCCGCGTGTCCCCATGTCCCCTCCCCCTGTCCCCTGCGTGTCCCCATCCCCCTTTTCCTGTCCCACCTGGATGTCGCCATCCCCCTTTTCCTGTCCCCATCCCCCCTTTTCCTGTCCCCCCTTTTCCTGTCCCTATTCCTTTTCCTGCCCTCTCCGATGTCCCCAAGCCCTCCCTGCCCTGGTGTGCCCCTCCAGCTGTCCCCTGCCCTCTCACGTGTCCCCTCACCTCCTTTTCCTGCTCCCCCCACGTGTCCCTGTCACCCCCCATGTCCCCATGCATGTCCCTCTCCCCTACCCTGTCCCCATGTGTGTCCCCATCCCCTGCACCCTGTCCCCCCACTCTGTCCCCATGTGTGTCCCTGTCCCCACTGTGTCCCCATCCCCTGCACCCTGTCCCCCCACCCTGTCCCCACTGTGTCCCCATGTGTGTCCCCATCCCCTGCACCCTGTCCCCCCAGCCTGTCCCCACTGTGTCCCCATGTGTGTCCCCATCCCCTGCACCCTGTCCCCCCAGCCTGTCCCCACGCATGCAGGAGCTCAGGCGTGTGACAAAGCCACACAGGGCAGTGCCATGTGCCAGTGCCCCAAGTGCCACCTTCCCTCCTGCCACAGCCCTGCCCGACAATTGTCCCCGCTTTTGTGACCGGAGCTGTCCCGGGGCTCGGGGACAGAGGGGACAGAGGGGACACGCCCACCCCTGGGGCATCTCTCCAGCATTCCCAGGGATTTGTGTCCCTTCCTCCTCTGTCCGCTGTCACCCCAGGCTCAGGAGCAGCGCCCAGGTTTGTCCTTTGGCCTGGTTCGGATCCAGAGATTTTATTGGGATTTTTTGGGATTTTTTACCTCGCGGAGGGGAAACGTCCCGGATTTCCTTCAGGAGAGCCAAGGAGGCGCCGCTCCCGGCAGGCTGCCCTGTCCCCCACATTCCAGGAGCTCTCCGAGGGGCCGGGACAATTCCAGCGGCCCCACGGCACTGGAACAAATCCCACTGGGATGGCGGGAAGGGGGCCGGACCCTCACATGGGAGTGGGATCGGGAATGGGATCAGGAAATGAGGACTGGGATGGGGAATGGGATCGGGAATGGGATCAGGAAATGAGGACTGGGAGGGGGAATGGGATGGGGAATGGGATCGGGAATGGGACGGGAAATGAGGACTGGGATGGGGAATGGGATCGGGAATGGGACGAGAAATGAGAACTGGGATTGGGAATGGAATTGGGACTGGGACCAGGAAATAAGGACTGGGATTGGGATTGGGACTGGGATCAGGAAATGAGGACTGGGATTGGGAATGGGATCAGGAAATGAGGACTGGGATCGGGAATGGGATTGGGACTGGGATCAGGAATGGGATCACAAACAGGACCAGGAGTGGGATCAGAAATAGGATCAGGAAATGAGGACTGGGAGACTGGGACCAGGAAATAAGGACTGGGATTGGGATTGGGACTGGGATCAGGAAATGAGGACTGGGATGGGGAATGGGATGGGGAATGGGATCGGGAATGGGACGGGAAATGAGGACTGGGATGGGGAATGGGATCGGGAATGGGACGAGAAATGAGAACTGGGATTGGGAATGGAATTGGGACTGGGACCAGGAAATAAGGACTGGGATTGGGATTGGGACTGGGATCAGGAAATGAGGACTGGGATGGGGAATGGGATGGGGAATGGGATCGGGAATGGGACGGGAAATGAGGACTGGGATGGGGAATGGGATCGGGAATGGGACGAGAAATGAGAACTGGGATTGGGAATGGAATTGGGACTGGGACCAGGAAATAAGGACTGGGATTGGGATTGGGACTGGGATCAGGAAATGAGGACTGGGATTGGGAATGGGATCAGGAAATGAGGACTGGGATGGGGAATGGAATTGGGAATGGGACAGGAAATGAGGACTGGGATGGGGAATGGGATTGGGAATGGGATCAGGAAATAAGGACTGGGATTGGGATTGGGACTGGGATCAGGAAATGAGGACTGGGATTGGGAATGGGATCAGGAAATGAGGACTGGGATCGGGAATGGGATTGGGACTGGGATCAGGAATGGGATCACAAACAGGACCAGGAGTGGGATCAGGAATAGGATCAGGAAATGAGGACTGGGATGGGGAATGGGATCCGGAATGGGATCAGGAAATGAGGATTGGGATGGGAAATGGGACTGGGAGTGGGATCAGGAATAGGATCAGGAAATGAGGACTGGGATGGGGAATGGGATTGGGAATGGGATCAGGAAATGAGGACTGGGATCGGGAATGGGATTGGGACTGGGATCAGGAATGGGATCACAAACAGGACCAGGAGTGGGATCAGAAATAGGATCAGGAAATGAGGACTGGGATGGGGAATGGGATCCGGAATGGGATCAGGAAATGAGGATTGGGATGGGAAATGGGACTGGGAGTGGGAGTGGGATCAGGAATGGTATCAGGAATGGGATTCCTCTGAGCATCCCTCTGGTCCCACTGGGATCCTGCTGGCCATCCCTCTGATCCTAGCTGTATCCCACTGATTGTCCCTCTGATCCCCCTGGATCTTGCCTGGGCGCAGACAGGGCTGGCAGCTCCCAGGAAAATCCCCCTTCCATGCCTGTATCCTGAGTTTCCTGCTCTGGAGAACCCCAGGTGTTCCCTGGGCACCCAGCTGGGGAAGGGCTGGGAAGGATCCAGGCAGGATTTGGGAAAAATCCAGGCAGGGCCCAGGAAAGGTCCAGGCAGAGCCCAGGGAGGGTCCAGGCAGGATTTGGGAAAAACCCAGGCAGGCTCTGGGAAGTGTCTGGGCAGGGTCTGAGCAGGATCCAGGAAAGATCCAGGCAGGACCTGGGCAGGGGCTGGACAGGATTTTGTCAGGATTCAGGAAAGATCCAGACAGGGTCTAGCAAGGATCCAGGCAGGACCTGGGCAGGATTTGGAAAAGATCCAGGCTGGGTTGGGACAAGGTTTGGTCAGGAACTGGAAAAGATCCAGGCAGGGTTTGTGACAGGATCCGGGACAGACCCAGGCCAGATCCAGGCCAGACCCAGGCAGGGTTTGGGGCAGACCCAGGACAGACCCAGGCAGGGTTTGGGGCAGGATCCAGGACAGATCCAGGACAGATCCAGGCCAGGATCCAGGCCAGACCCAGGCAGGCTCGGCTCAGGTCGGCACCAAGCCGAGCAGGGCTGGCTCAGGCTGTCCCCACGCCCGAGCAGGTGGCCCTCAGCAGGTGACACACACAGGGACAGAGCCTGTGTCCCTTCACAGCCACCCCACACTGCCCTGAATGCCGGGAATGCCAGGATCACCCCACCCAGCCACTCCCCTCAATCCTGGGATAACCCTATGCACCTGCACCCCTAAATCCCAGCATAACCCCATCCATCGGTCCCCTAAATCCTAGGATAAACCCATCCAGCTGGGATAACCCCACCCAGCTGCACCCCTGAATCCTAGGACAACCCCATCCAGCCAGGATAACCCCATCCAGCTGTCTGCTAAATCCCAGGATCACCCCATCCAACTGCTCCCCTAAATCCCGGGATAACCCCATCCAGCCAGGATAACCCCATCCAGCTGTCCGCTACATCCCGGGATAAACCCATCCAGCCAGGATAACCTCATCCAGCTGCTCCCCTAAATCCCGGGATAACCCCATCCAGCTGTCTGCTAAATCCCGAGATAACCTCATCCAGTCAGGATAACCCTATCCAGCTGCTCCCCTAAATCCCGGGATAACCCCATCCAGCCACTCCCCTAAATCCCGAGATAACCCCATCCAGCCAGGATAACCCCATCCAGCTGTCTGCTAAATCCCAGGATAACCCCATCCAGCCAGGATAACCCTATCCAGCTGCTCCCCTAAATCCCGGGATAACCCCATCCAGCCGGGATAACCCCATCCAGCTGCTCCCCTAAATCCCGGGATAACCCCATCCAGCTGTCTGCTAAATCCCAAGATAACCTCATCCAGCCAGGATAACCCTATCCAGCTGCTCCCCTAAATCCCGGGATAACCCCATCCAGCCGGGATAACCCCATCCAGCTGCTCCCCTAAATCCCGGGATAACCCCATCCAGCTGTCTGCTAAATCCCGAGATAACCTCATCCAGTCAGGATAACCCTATCCAGCTGCTCCCCTAAATCCCGGGATAACCCCATCCAGCTGGGATCACCCCATCCAGCCGCTCCCCTAAATCCCGGGATAACCCCACCCAGCCGCTCCCCTGGGTCCCGGGCTGGATTTTAGGAAGAGGATTTTCCCCCGGGGGGGCTGCCCAGGCTCCCCAGGGAATGGTGACATTCCCAAGGCTGCCAGAGCTCCCGCTGGGATTTCAGGGTGTCTGTGCAGGGCCAGGAGTTGGATTCTGATCCCCTCAAGTCCTTCCAGCTCAGGATTTCCGTAATCCCGGGATTCTGCCCCAAAACGGGGAGGAGGGACCCGCCCAGCCATGGATTTGCTGCCACCTAGAGCGGGACCGGAGCTGGAATCTCGGGAAGTTCGGGGAATTCCAATTTTACTGCTGCAGGAACAATCTCCCAGCGCCGGGAGCTGTGGGCATGGAAAGCGGCTCTTCCCAAAAGGCTCTGGGAATTCTGGCCGCCACCAAACTCCCGGCACAAGGGAGGCTGTGCCCGTCCCGGGCTTCCCTGGGCAAGGAAAACCTGGAAACAAGGGAGAGAATCTGCCAAAAATCCCTCCTGGGAACGGGTGGGAATGGTCGGCCTGGGGGAGAGGAGGATCAGGAGGATTTCAGCAGGATGGAAAAAGAGGGAAAAAAATCTCAGCACTGCCCAGTGATGGCAGAAATTAAAATAAAACACCCCGAAACTTAAAAAAAAAAAAA
>NW_024509865.1:0-542 GCF_017590135.1 Pyrgilauda ruficollis | reverse complement strand
ACCAGTCCAAACCAGTCTAACCAGTCTCCCCAGTCTGACCTGCAGGTGTTCTCGCAGCCGGCGCCGCTCCCCCACTCGTCGGTGCCGTCGCAGCAATCTGGGGGGCAGGGGGGTCAGGACCCCAAAACAGCCAAAAATACCCAAAAATACCCAAAAATAGCCCCAAAATACCCAAAATAATACAAAAATAGCACAAAAATACCCCAAAAATACCCCCAAAAATAACCCAAAAATACCCAAAAATAACCCAAAAATAGCCCCAAAATACCCAAAATAATACAAAAATAGCACAAAAATACCCCAAAGTAACCCAAAAATATGCAAAAATAGCCCCGAAACAGCCCAAAAATAACCCAAAAAATACCCAAAAATGTCCCCAAAAATAACCCAAAAATAGCCCAAAAATCCCCCAAAATCAACCCAAAAATCCCCCAAAATCAACCCAAAAATATCCCCAAAATCACCCTCAGAAATTCCAAAAATCACCCCAAGCTCCCCAAGAAGCCCCCCAGGACTCCCTAAAACCCCCCAAATCCCCCCCA
>NW_024509864.1:0-542 GCF_017590135.1 Pyrgilauda ruficollis | reverse complement strand
CCTCTAAAATCTGCTTTAAAATCCCTTAAAAATTCCTTTAAAATTCCCCCAAAATCCTCAAAAAATCTGCTTAAAAATCCTGTAAAATCCCCCAAAAATCCCCCAAAACTTCCCAAAAATCCTCTAAAATCTGCTTTAAAATCCTCTTTAAAAATCCCAAAAAAATCTAAAAAAAAAACTTAAAATCACTTTAAAATCCCCAAAAATCCTCTAAAAAATCCCCCCAAAATCCTCTAAAATCTCCCCAAAAATTCTCTAAAATTTGCTTTAAAATCCTCTTTAAAAAAACTTTAAAACCTCTTAAAAATCCCCTGAAATCACCTTAAAAACCCTTGAAATTCACTTTAAAAGCCATTAAAATCTGCTTTAAAATCTCCTAAAACTCCCCCAAAATTCCTTTAAAATCTGCTTTAAAATCCCCCAAAAATCCTTTTAAAATCCCTTAAAAATCCCCCAAAAATCCCCTAAAATCTCTTAAAAATCCCCCAAAATCCCTTTCAAATTCTCTAAAAAACTCTCCAAAAATTCTTTTAAAATCTCTT
>NW_024509863.1:0-542 GCF_017590135.1 Pyrgilauda ruficollis | reverse complement strand
GGTCCCTTGGGGACATCAGTGACCCCTCAGGGACACCAAGGACAGTAAGGACAAAGAGGGAGCCAGTGACCCTTTGGGGACACCCAGGACACCCCAGGGTCCCTTGGGGACACCGGTGACCTCTTGGAAACACCAAGGACAGAAGGGACAAAGAGGGAGCCCCAGGTGACCCAGGTGTCCCCTTGGGGACAGGGGTGTCCCCAGTGTCCCCGGTGTCCCCAACTGTCCCCAGTGTCCCCGGGTGTCCCCGGTGTCCCCAGTGTCCCCAACTGTCCCCAGGTGTCCCCACCTGAGCATCCAGGTGTCGTAGTCGATGTCCGTCATGGTGTTGGGGAACTCCAGGTCCTCGGGGCGGATGGCGGTGACACCTGGGGGGGACACGGGGACACCTCGGTCACCCTGCGCCCCCCTGGCTGTCCCCAAGGTCCCTCCCTATCCCTCGGTGTCACCTTCATGCTGATGTCACTGATGTCCCCAATCCCCACAGTGTCCCCAGACGTCCCCAATGTCCCCACTGTCCCCAGATGTCCCCAATCCCCCAA
>NW_024509862.1:0-542 GCF_017590135.1 Pyrgilauda ruficollis | reverse complement strand
TAGTTTAAATTTAATGCAAGTCTTCTTTTTGCACATGCTATATAATCAGACTGTACAAATGACAACCGAGAATATTTATCTCCGAATCTGTCCTCAGCTTCAGCCAAGTTTCAGTACAATGTCTCCCCAAAGTTGCAGCTTTGGAGAGAAGATATCTGGAGCAGCATGCTCCGTATGGCTTAAGAATTAAGTTTCTGATCCAAGCTCCTGTGATTATCAAATCCAGTCTCCATCCTGTAGGGTAGTCCATTTGTACTGTGGTCTGAACTTTTTTCTCTGAAAATTCAAGAACACCTGCCTAAGTGACTATTTCTGCTTTCAAATACCATAATATTACAGCAGTACTCAAGATGAGGGAGCCCAAAAGGTGATGCAAATTGGAAAATAGAAAAAATTACAATTACAGTTTTAAAAATTACAACAAATCTCCATTAAGATTAGTTGTGCTGCTTCCTTTCATTTAAATTTCAATTTTAAAAATGGCAATAAAATTATTGCAGTTATAAAACCATCTTCATCCTTGCAAAAAAAAAAAAAAAAAA
>NW_024509861.1:0-542 GCF_017590135.1 Pyrgilauda ruficollis | reverse complement strand
CCACCTAAGCAATTTACTAGAAAAAGATGTGAAAAAAGAAACTAATTGCTTTTGTGAAGTGTTTTACCAGGAGCAAAAACCTCTTACACCTGGATCGGTTTTTCTATTTGTTATTTTGCCTTTTATTAAACCTTTTTGTTTCCAACACTGCAACAGAAGCCATGCTGCTGATTTTATGCCTCCAAAGGTAGCTGAGCTATCTTGGGTGTGTTATAGACCTCCAGGAGCTGAGACCTGGCTGGAACAAGCACACATGACAGCACAGAGGGCAGGCAGAGCGGGGAGGGCAGCTGGGGCTGTGTCCCCCTGCTCAGCTCGGGTCCCTGCCCGGTGACAGCAGAGGGCACTCGGGCTGCGGGCAGCAGCCGCTGCTGGCACAGGAGATGTCACTACAGGTCGGGATGCTCCTTTTGGGTCTGCCCCTGAGCCCTGCACCTTGTTTTTTTCCGGCTGCAGCTCAGTGTGAATGTTTTTTCTCATTCTCTAGCAGTGCCTGCTGGCGTGGTTGGCAGTGCAGCCTTTGCTGTGTTGCGATCGGCGGG
>NW_024509860.1:0-542 GCF_017590135.1 Pyrgilauda ruficollis | reverse complement strand
GGCATCACAAAAGCAAGGCAAGGGCAAAGAAAACTCCTGAGTCAGAGGTAAAACACAAGGCAGGTGTTCCAATCCAGAAAAATTTCAGGCTAAGAAATGCCTGAAGCAGGAAGAGGAATCAGATGTGTTTTATTGTTGCTTGACTGTTGTGGAGTTGGGATCACTCCACAAGCAAGGCAAATCTTTTATCAAGAAGTAAAAAAAAATATCGTTTAGATCACTTCCTTCAACTTTCTCCAGGCTTGAATAAAAATGAGTGCTCTGCAGCTTCCTTGACCTTTATCAAGCTGAACATAACTACTCAGCATGTGTAAATATGAATGGACAATACAAACATTCTGTACAGAAAATTACTTCTGATCCAAGCCTTCCTTTCAACAAGCTTTTAAAAGTTATTGTGATTTAGCACTACTTAATTCATGCTTATCAACAGGTGTAATTCCTAAATACAAGAGTTTAAAATTAATATATTACATATTTCAAAATCATTAAAATTAAGCCTGATTTTACTTATGCCTTTTTCTGCATGAGATAAATTTCTG
>NW_024509859.1:0-543 GCF_017590135.1 Pyrgilauda ruficollis | reverse complement strand
AAAAATATCCTAAAATATCCTAAAATACCCAAAATGACCAAAAATACCCAAAAATACCCAAAAATACCCAACAGAGTTGGCAGCTTCCAGGGGGCACCACCGAGAAATGGATCCCGCGCTGCAAAACACCCAAAAACAACCTAAAATAACCTAAAATATCCTAAAATATCCTAAAATGACCAAAAATAACAAAAAACACCCAAAAATAACCCAAAATATTCCCTAGAAAACCCTAAAAAAACCCCCAAAAATTCCCCCAAAAAAACCAGAAAAGGCTCAAAAAACAAAAAAAAAATTCAAAAAATCCCCCCAAAAATTCCCCAAAAAAACACCCCCAAAATACCCTAAAAATGCCCAAAAAAACCACCACAAAAATGTAAAAAAAACCCCTCCAAACACCCCAAAAGCCTCCCAAAAAATCCCCCCAAAATTCCCCAAAAATCCCAAAAAAAACCCAAAAATCCTCCCCAAACCTCAGCGATCTTCTCAGTGCTGCACCCCCAGAACCCCCTAGAGAAACCCCAAAAAAACCCCCCAAAAATC
>NW_024509858.1:0-543 GCF_017590135.1 Pyrgilauda ruficollis | reverse complement strand
AAGCTGTGGCCTTGAAACCCGTCTGTGCCATTCTCCTCCCCATTTAGTGGATGCTCTGATGAACTTTCCAAGGCTCTCCTAGGAAAATTAAGATGTAAAGGAAGGTTTTTAAAGCATCGTGGAGCCTCTCAGATTGCAGGCTGTGGTTGTGACTCCCAGCAGCTCTGCACAGCCCTGGCATGGAGGATGTTGGATGCTTTGGTCCTTTCATCCCTCCTGGGTGCATCTTAGGGCTGGTTTCACACTGCAGCATGAAGATTATTGCAGGTGGTGGCTGCTGGCTCTGCACAGGGCTGTGCTGCCTCAGGATGGAAAGCTGACATCCCTGTGCTGGCATCCCAGCCCCTCCTGTGCCCTTCAGTCCTGCCCCTGGCTGGGAATCACCCCTGGGGTAATTTGGGAGAGGCAGGGTGGCCTCAGAGGAGCAGGCATCTGCCAGGGTGGTGAACCCCAGCTGCAGCATCCTCCTTTGGGCCTGGCCCAGCGTTTAACTGGTTTTTGAAGGATTCCCAGCCACAAAGGCAAGACAGATTGTGTATTGAT
>NW_024509857.1:0-543 GCF_017590135.1 Pyrgilauda ruficollis | reverse complement strand
CCACAAGACCCCCAGAACCCCCCCAGACCCCTGGGGACCCCCCCAAAACCCCTCACGACCTCCGGGACCCCCCAACCTTTGGTGAGGGGGGGGGTCGTGGCCGCGCTGACCCCTCCCCTCCCCCACAGTGGACGGCGCTTGGGGGGCGTGGTCTACGGCCACGCCCTGCCCGGTCACGTGCGGCCTGGGCGGGGTCGTTCAGCGCCGCTCCTGCGACGCCCCCTCCCCAAAACACGGGGGGAGGGGCTGCGAGGGGCCCGAGACCCGGCGGGGGGTCTGCGGGCCCCGCGACCCCTGCCCAGGTGAGGGGCGGGGCTTAAATGGGAAATGGGCGGGGCTTAAACTGGGAATGGGCGGGGTTTAAATGGGTGTGGTCGCTTGGGGTTGGGTTGAAGGGTGGGCGTGGTCTGGTGGGCGGGGCTTGTTTGGGTGTGGTTGTGGGCGTGGTTTTGTGGGGGTGTGGTTTGAGGTGGGCGGGGTTTGAGGAGGGGAAGGGAAGGAAAGGAAAAGGGATAAGAAAAGGAAAAAGGGGATAAGGAAGAG
>NW_024509856.1:0-543 GCF_017590135.1 Pyrgilauda ruficollis | reverse complement strand
ATTCTTTCAGGTTTTGCTCCCCAGCTGCTTTGAAAAGTTCCAGTCTAGTTAGTTTCTGCTTTTAAGTTAGAAAATCTGTCCTCTGGTTGTCCTTTGTACCTTCTTTATGTAACAAAGCCCATTCTGAGTTAGATTGCAAGAAACTTTATGGAATAGTCAAAGCAAGAATGCATCAAATAGTGATAGTTTCTGCTTTTGACATTCTTTCCCTACTGGGCCTTAATATTTGTGGCTGTTGCTGATTGTTGAGTTGATATTATAAAATAACTGCCTGCAGTGACTCCCAAGATCTTTCAAGGAGTATTAAATATAATGTAAATAGCATCAGTATGTGGATATAATTTTTTTTACTATGTGCATTAGTGTGTGCTTCCTAAATATTATTTTCCCATATCACCTTGCCTTCTTGGCATTTAAGATTCTGACATCCTTCTGCTTTTCAAGAAAGGAAAAAATGAAAGTTGATTGTGAATACATGTATCAGCAGCAAAATATGTTACTCAGTGTTAACACCCTTTTTCCAATTTGATCTGCAGGTTTTAT
>NW_024509855.1:0-8015 GCF_017590135.1 Pyrgilauda ruficollis | reverse complement strand
GGGATTTGGGGTTCCTTGGGGTTATGGAGTGACCTTGAGGGGAATTTTGGGGTTCCTTGGGATTATGGGGTCACCTTGAGGGGGGATTTGGGGTTCCTTGGGGTTATGGGGTCGCCTTGAGGGGGATTTGGTGAAGGATTTGGGGTTCCTTGGGGTTAAGGGGTGACCCCAGAGTGATTTGAGACGTCCTGACGGTTCTGGGGTGACCTTGAGGAGGGATTTGGGGTTCCTCGGGGTTATGGGGTGACCCTGAGGAGGATTTTGGAGTTCCTTGGGGTTATGGGGTCACCCTGAGGAGGATTTTGGGGTTCCTTAGGGTAATGGGGTGGCCTTGAGGGGGGATTTTGGGGTTCCTTGGGGTTATGGGGTGGCCTTGTTGAGGGGGGATTTTGGGGTTCCTTGGGGTTATGGGGTGGCCCCAAGGGAGGATTGGGTGGGGTTAGATTTGGGGGTGTCACCGTGTCCCCTCTGTCCCCAGGCTTTGGCTCTCTTTGGGGTTGGATTTGGGGCTGGATTTGGGGTGTCCCCGTGTCCCCTGTCGCAGTGTCCCCTCTGTCCCCTGTGTCCCCAGGTGCCACCCGCAGTTCCAGCTCTATTTAGGGCTGGATTTGGGGTGTCCCCGCGTCCCCTGTGTCCCTGTCACCGTGTCCCCTGTGTCCCCTGGTGCCACCCGCAGTCTGGCTGTATTTAGGGCTGGATTTGGGGTGTCCCCGTGTCCCCTGTCACAGTGTCCCCTCTGTCCCCTGTGTCCCCAGGTGCCACGCGCAGTTTCGGCTCGGCCAAGGCCCGTTACGCCTTCAGCGCGCGGGACAGGACGGAGCTGTCACTGCGGGAAGGGGACATCGTGCGTGTCCTCAGCAAGAGGGGACAGCCCGGCTGGTGGAAGGGCGAGATCTACGGACGGGTATGGCACTGTCCCCACCCTGGGGACACTGGGGACACCGGGGACAGTGGGGATGCTGGGGACATTGGGGACACTGGGGACACTGGGGACAGTGGGGACGCTGGGGACATCAGGGACATCAGGGACACTGGGGACATTGGGGACACTGGGGGCATTGGGGACACTGGGGACATTGGGGACACTGGGGACCCCCCCAGGTGTCCCCCCAGGTGTCCCCTCAGGTGTCCCCCCAGGTGTCCCCAGGGTCCCCCGGTGTCCCCCCAGGTGTCCCCATGTCCCCCCAGGTGTCCCCCCAGGTGTCCCCCTGTCCCCCCGGTGTCCCCTGACCCGCTGTCCCTGTCCCCAGGTTGGTTGGTTTCCCGCCAATTACGTCGACGAGGATTTTTCCGATTATTGCTGATTTCGGGGCCACCCCCGATGTCCCCGAGGATGTCCCCAAGGATGTCCCCAAGGATGTCCCCAAGAACATCCCCAAATAATCCCGATAATTTCTGAGCCAATAAACCGGGCTCGGCTCCAGGGCAGCGGGAACTTGACGGGATTTTGACGGGAATTGACCCCAAAAAAAATTCCGGGAAAAGGCCGGGAACGCCCGGCCAAGGGGCAAAGGTCACGGCCGGAGAGCGCGGCTGGAGCCAGAGCCCGGAGGGGCTGGGATTGACGGGATTTTGGGAATTGCGGGATTTATGGGACTTCGGGAATGTCAGGATTATGGGAAGGGAATTCCAGGATTTTGGGAATTATGGGATTTTGAGGATTATGGGGTTTTAGGAATTATGGGATTTTGGGGCTTCCAGGATTTTGGTATTTTGGGAATTATGGGAATTTTGGGACTTCATGGGTTTGGGAATTACAGGATTTTGGGGATTGTGGGATTTGGGGGATTTACAGGATTTTGGGAAGGGGATTTTGGGGATTATGGGATTTTGGGAATTGCAGGATTTCGGGGATTTTGGGATTTACGGGATTTCTGGGATTTTGGGATTTACTGGATTTTGGGAATTGTGGGATTTCGGGAATTGCGAGATTTATGGGATTTTGGGAATGTCAGGATTATGGGAAGGGAATTCCAGGATTTGGGGGATTGTGGGATTTGGGGGAATTCCAGGATTTTGGGAATTATGGGATTTTGAGGATTATGGGGTTTTAGGAATTACGGGATTTTGGGGCTTCCAGGATTTGGGGATTTTGGGAATTTCAGGATTATGGGAAAGGAATTCCAGGATTTGGGGGATTCTGGGATTTTGGGAATTGCAGGATTTGCGGGATTTGGGAATTGTGGGATTTGGGGGATTATGGGCTTTTGGGAATTGTGGGATTTGGGGGTTTCGAGATTGTGGGATTTGGGGGATTATGGGATTTGGGGATTTACGGGATTTGGGGATTTACGGGATTTGGGATTTTGAAATTTGGGGGATTGGGGGATTGCGGGATTTGGGAATTCCAGGATTTGGGGGATTACAGCATTTGGGGAATTCCAAAATTTTGGTAAGGGGGATTTCAGGATTTTGGGAGTTCTGGGATTTGGGGAGTTTTGAAATTTGGGGGATTTTGGGAATTTCAGGATTATGGGAAGGGAGTTCTGGGATTTTGGGGATTACAGGATTTGGGGAATTCGGGATTTTGGGGATTCTGGGATTTTGGGATTTATGGGATTTGGGAATTACGGGATTTGGGGGATTGTGGGGTTTGGGGAATTCTGGGATTTTGGGAAGGGCATTCCTGGATTTGGAAGGGGAAATCTGGGATTTTGAAAGGGAATTCCAGGATTTCGGGGATTATGGGGTTTTGGGGATTATGGGATCAATCCCAGTACACACACAAGAGTTTATTTCCTCAATTTCCAGAAAATTCTGGGGATTTTGGGGTGAATTCTCAGGATTTTGGGTCAGGGGGGTCCCTCACAGGGATGATCCCACAGCTCCCAGTTCAATCCCAGTTCAGTCCCAGTACACGCACACATTTATTGCTATTTTTTCCCAAATTCCCGGGATTTTGGGGTGAATTCCCAGGATTTTGGGTCAGAGGGGTCCCTCGCAGACCCAGGTCAGGGGGGTCCCGCAGGGATGATCCCAGTCCCTCCCAGTATGATCCCAGTTCAATCCCAGCACACACACGAGTTTATTTCCCCAATTTCCAGAATATTCCTGGGACTTTGGGGTGAATTCCATGGATTTTGGGGTAAATTCTGGGGATTTTGGGTTGAATTCCCAGAATTTGGAGTCAGGGGGGTCCCTCACAGGGATGATCCCACAGCTCCCAGTCCAATCCCAGTTCAGTCTCAGTACACACACACTTTTATTGCTATTTTTTCCCAAATTCCCGGGATTTGGGGGTGAATTCCGGGGATTTTGGGGTGAATTCTGGGGATTTTGGGGTGAATTCTCAGGATTTTGGGTCAGGGCAGTCCCTCACAGGGATGATCCCACAGCTCCCAGTCCAATCCCAGTATGATCCCAGGACACACACACTTTTATTGCTATTTTTTCCCAAATTCCCGGGATTTGGGGGTGAATTCCAAGGATTTTGGGGTGAATTCCCAGGATTTTGGGGTCAGAGGGGTCTCTCACACACGCAGATCCGGGGGGTCCCACAGGGATGATCCCAATCCCTCCCAGTATGATCCCAGTTCAATCCCAGCACACACACGAGTTTATTTCCCCAATTTCCAGAATATTCCTGGGACTTTGGGGTGAATTCCATGGATTTTGGGGTAAATTCTGGGGATTTTGGGTTGAATTCCCAGAATTTGGAGTCAGGGGGGTCCCTCACAGGGATGATCCCACAGCTCCCAGTCCAATCCCAGTTCAGTCTCAGTACACACACACTTTTATTGCTATTTTTTCCCAAATTCCCGGGATTTGGGGGTGAATTCCGGGGATTTTGGGGTGAATTCTGGGGATTTTGGGGTGAATTCCCAGGATTTGGGGTCAGAGGAGTCCCTCGCAGACCCAGGTCAGGGGGGTCCCGCAGGGATGATCCCAGTCCCTCCCAGTATGATCCCAGTTCAATCCCAGTACACACACGAGTTTATTTCCCCAATTTCCAGAATTTTCCTGGGATTTTGGGGTGAATTCCCAGGATTTTGGGGTGAAATCCGGGGATTTTGGGGTAAATTCCTAGGATTTTGGATCGGGGGGTCCCTCACAGGGATGATCCCACAGCTCCCAGTCCAATCCCAGTTCAGTCTCAGTACACACACACTTTTATTGCTATTTTTTCCCAAATTCCCGGGATTTGGGGGTGAATTCCGGGGATTTTGGGGTGAATTCTGGGGATTTTGGGGTGAATTCTGGGGATTTTGGGGTAAATTCCCAGGATTGCGTCAGGTGGGTCCCTCACAGGGATGATCCCACAACTCCCAGTTCAATCCCAGTACACACACACATTTATTGTTATTTTTCCCCAATTCTCAGGATTTTAGGGCAGATTCCCGGGATTTTGGGGTGAATTCCCGGGATTTTAGGTCAGAGGGGTCTCTCACACACCCAGGTCAGGGGGGTCCCGCAGGGATAATCGGCCCAGAGCCCGTCGGGCCCCACGGCCGCGCAGTTCTCCAGGTTGCCCCCGTTGGGCTCGCCCCGGTGCCACCAACTGGCCCCAAAAATAAAAAAAACGGGATCAGCATCACGAAAATCCCAAAAATCCCAACAATCCCACCCCAAATTCCATCCAAATCGCAAAAAAATCCCAAAAATCCCACACAAATCCTCACCAAATTCTCCCCAAATCACAAAAATCCAAGCCCGGAATTGTCCAAATTCCCCAGGTCGACCAGATCCCATAAATCCCATAAATAATCTCATAAATCCCCTAAATAATCCCAAAATTCCCACCTCAAATTCCACCCAAATCCCATAAATCCTGAAAATCCCACACAAATCCCCACCAAATTCTCCCTAAATCATAAAATTTCACCCCAGAAATTGTCCCGATTCCCCAAGTCCAGGAAAACCCAAAAATCCCATAAACTACCCCAAAACCCCCAAAAAACCCCACAAATGACCCCAAACCTATCCTGTGGTCTGTGGACGATGCTGTCCCCGCAGGTCCAGGTCCCATAAATCCCATAAATGACCCCAAAATCCCATAAAAATCCCATAGAAGACCCTAAAATACAGACCAGTATAGCTCATTATAAACCACTATGGACCAGTACGGACCAGTACGGACCAGTTTGGACCAGTACGGACCAGTATAAACCAGTATGGACTGGGATAAGCCAGTATGGGCCCGTATGGGTCCATGGGAAATTTGTATGGGAAATTTGGGAATTTTGGGTGATTTATGGGATTTTTGATATTTTCAGGATCAATGGGATTTAGGGAAAATTTGGGATTTTTATGGGGTTTTATGGGATTTTTGATATTTACAAATTCTGGGACCAACTGGCCCCAAAAATGATTTTTATGGGATTTATAGGATTTAGGAGGAATTTGAGGGGAATTTATGGGATTTTTGATATTTACAGGATTTATGGGATTTAGAGGAAATTGGGATTTTTTGGGATTTATAGGATTTAGGAGGAATTTGAGGGGAATTTATGGGATTTTTGATATTTACAGGATTTATGGGATTTTAGGGGAAATTGGGATTTTTGGGGATTTATGGGATTTAGGGATATTTATGGGATTTTTTTGGCATTTATAGGATTTACAGGATTTATGGGATTTTTCATATTTATAGATTTATGGGATTTAGGGGAAATTTGGAATTTTGGGGGGATTTATGGGATTGTGGGGGTTTCAGAATTCTTTGGGGCTTTGGGACATTTATGGGATTTTTGATATTCACTGGATTTCGGGGGAATTTGGGATTTTTTTGGGGATTTCTGGGATTTGGGGCCTCACCTTCTCCTCGGCGTCGTCGACCTCGAGCAGCTGCGAGCCCAAGGCCCAGCAGAAAGTTCTGGAATTCTCCCAGGAAGCGGCGAAGTTGGAGAAGAAATAACAGGAATTGCGGGAAAAGACCCAACCCCGGGAGCAGGGCAGGAAATCTGGGAAAATCCCAAAAGATTTGGGGTCAGGGTTGGGAAAATCCCAAAAGATTTGGGGTCAGGATTGGGAAAATCCCAAAAGATTTGGGGTCAGGATTGGGAAAATCCCAAAAGATTTGGGTCAGGATTGGGAAAAACCCAAAAAAATTGGGAAAAAATTAGGAAAATTTGAAACAAATTGGGGAAAATTGGGAAAAAAATAGGAAAATTTGAAAAAAATTGGGAAAATATTGGGAAAATATTGGGAAAAATTGGGGAAAATTGGGAAAAACAATTGGGAAAATTTGAAATAATTGGGAAAATATTGCGAAAATTTGGGAAAAATTGGGGAAAATTGGGAAAAACAATTGGGAAAATTTGAAAAAATTGGGAAAATATTGCGAAAATGGGGGAAAAATTGGGAAAACATTGGGAAAAAATTGTGAAAATTTGAAAAAAATTGGGGAAAACTGGGAAAAAAATTGGTAAAATTTGAAAAAAATTGGGGAAAATTGGGGAAAACTTGGGGAAAATCGGGGAAATTCTGGCAAGCTCGGAGAAAACTTGGGAAATTTCAACTCACAGGCCCTGGAGCAGACGTCGCGGTCGGAGCCGTGGGCCAGCCAGCGGCTCCAGTTGCCGGCGCCGTCGTAGAGCACGACGCGTTTGAGGCGCTCGTGGCCGAAGTTGAAGTGCAGCGCGGTGCCGGCCAGGGCCAGCAGAGCCCCGCGGCCGCACGCCCAGCGCTGCAGCCGCGACGCCTCCCGGCACGGCCGCAGCCGCACCAGCGCGCCCACGGATTCCGCGGCGGCCTCGGCGCACGAGCCGGTGGCGGCGTGGCGCAGGAGGCCCCCGGGGAGCCACTGGAAGAGTTGGGACGGGGACGAGGGGACGCAGGGGGCCAGGGAGAGCCACTGGCCGGCGGCCACCACGCAGCCGGAGTGGTGCTGGTTGTAGAGCAGGAAGGAGGTGGACGCTGTGGGGACAGGGGGACAATGAGGGGACAGGGACATGGGAGGGGTTGGGGACATGGTGGTGGCCACCAGGAGTTGACCAGGGGCCACCAGGAGCTGCCCAGTGGCCGCCATGCAGTGGCCAATGTAGAGAAGGAAGGAGCCGGACACTGCAGGGACGGGGGGACAATGAGGGGACAGGGACATGGGAGAGCTTGGGGACATGGTGGTGGCCACCAGGAGTTGGCCAGTGGCCACTGAGGACATGCCCAGTGGCCACCAGGATTTGGCCACGGGGCTTGGTGTAGAGAAGGAAGGAGCCGGACACTGAAGGGACGGGGAGACAATGAGGGGACAGGGACATGGGAGGGGTTGGGGACACATGGTGGCCACCAGGAGCTGCCCAAGTGGCTGCCATGCAGTGGCCAATGTAGAGCAGGAAGGAGGTGGACACTGCAGGGACAGGGGGACAATGAGGGGACAGGGACATGGGAAGGGTTGGGGACATGGTGGTGGCCACCAGGACTTGGCCAGGGGCCACCAGAAGCTGCCCAAGTGGCCAACAGGACCTGCCCAGTGGCCGCCATGCAGTGGCCAATGTAGAGAACAAAGGAGGTGGACAATGAGGGGACAGGGGGACAATGAGGGGACAGGGACATGGGAGGGGTTGGGGACATGGTGGTGGCCACAAGGAGCTGCCCAGTGGCCACCATGAGTCCAAGTGCCCAAGTGACCACCACGCAGCTGGAGTGGTGCTGGTTGTAGAGCAGGAAGGAGCCGGACACTGCAGGGACAGGGGGACAATGAAGGGACAGGGACATGGGAAGGGTTGGGGACATGGTGGTGGCCACCAGGAGCTGCCCAAGTGACCACCAGGAGCTGCCCAAGTGACCACCAGGAGCTGCCCAAGTGACCACCAGGAGCTGCCCAAGTGACCACCAGGAGCTGCCCAAGTGACCACCAGGAGCTGCCCAAGTGACCACCAGGAGCTGCCCAAGTGGCCACCAGGATTTGGCCACGGGGCTTGGTGTAGAGAAGGAAGGAGCCGGACACTGCAGGTGGCAGGGACAGGTGACACAGGAAGGGGACAGGTGACACAGGAAGGGGACAGGTGACACAGGGACAGGTGACACAGGGACAGGTGACACTGGGACAAGTGACACTGGAAAGGGACAGGTGACAC
>NW_024509854.1:0-543 GCF_017590135.1 Pyrgilauda ruficollis | reverse complement strand
ATTTTCCCCATTTTTGTGCTGATTTTCCCTGGGTTTTTTTGTGACTTTTGCCGCATTGTTGTGCTGATTTTCCCCCAAATTTTGTGCCGATTTCCCCCCATTTTCGTGCTGATTTTCCCCATTTTTGTGCTGATTTTCCCTGGGTTTTTTTTGTGATCTTTGCCCTATTTTCGTGCTAACTTTCCCCATTTTTTTGCCCCATTTTCCCCATTTTTTGGCCCCATTTGCCCCAATTTTTGGCCCCGTTTTCGCCGTTTTTGGGCTGACTTTCCCTGGGTTTTTTTTGTGATCTTTGCCCTATTTTCGTGCTAACTTTCCCCATTTTTTTGCCCCATTTTCCCCATTTTTTGGCCCCATTTGCCCCAATTTTTGGCCCCGTTTTCGCCGTTTTTGGGCTGACTTTCCCTGGGTTTTTTTTGTGATTTTTGCCCTATTTTCGTGCTAACTTTCCCCATTTTTTGGCCCCATTTGCCCCAATTTTTGGCCCCGTTTTCACCGGTTTTGGGCTGATTTTCCCTGGTTTTTTTTTTTAATTTTTATTTT
>NW_024509853.1:0-543 GCF_017590135.1 Pyrgilauda ruficollis | reverse complement strand
AGGGAGGGAAAAAGCAGAAAAGGGGGGAAAAAAAAGAAGGGAGTGGAAAGAAGGAGGAAATGGGGAGAAAAAACAGGAGGGGGAAAAAAAAGAACTGGGGGGAAAGAAGGAGGAGGGGAGGGAAAAGGAGGAGAAAGGGGAAAAAAACAGGAAAGGGGGGAAAGGGGGGAAAAAGGGGAAAAAAAGAAGGGGAGGGGGAAAGGGGAAAAAAGAAGGGGAGGGGGAAAGGGGAAAAAAGAAGGAGGGGGAAAGGGGAAAAAAGAAGGAGGGGGAAAGGGGAAAAAGAAGGAGGGGAGGAGAAAAGGGGAAAAAAGAAGGAGGGGAGGGGTAAAGAAGGGGAAAAAAGAAGGAGGGGAGGGGGAAAGGGGAAAAAAGAAGGGGAGGGGGAAAAGGGGAAAAAGAAGGAGGAGAGAGGGGGAAAAGGGGAAAAAAGAAGGAGGGGAGGGGGAAAGGGGAAAAAAGAAGGAGAGGGAAAGGGGAAAAAGAAGGAGGGGAGGAGGAAAAAGGGGAAAAAGAAGGGGAGGGGGAAAGAAGGGGAAAAAA
>NW_024509852.1:0-543 GCF_017590135.1 Pyrgilauda ruficollis | reverse complement strand
CACCTGGGATTTCGACCTGATTCTGCCTGGGATCCACTCGGGATCCACTCAGGATTCTGACCGGGATCCACCTGGGACTTTGGCCTGATTCTGCCCGGGATCCACCCGGGATTCTGACCAGGATCCACCCCTGGGATCCACTCGGTACCTGCCCAGAATCCACCTGGGATCCACCGCCGGGATCCACCTTGGGGATCCACCCAGGAATCTGGCCAGGATCCACCTGGGAGTCTGGCCAGGATCCACCCGGAATCTGCCCGTGATCCACCCAGGATTGTGACCAGGATCCACTTGGGATCTGTCCTGGGATCCACCCAGGATTTCGACCTGATTCTGCCCAAGATCCACCCAGGACCCACCCAGGATTCTGACCAGGATCCACCCGAGATCTGTCCCAGGATCCACCTGGGATTTCGACCTGATTCTGCCCGGGATCCACCCGGGATTTCTACCTGATTCTGCCCAAGATCCACCGGGGATCCACTTAGGATTCTGACCGGGATCCACCCGGGACTTTGACCTCATTCTGCCCGGGATCCACTC
>NW_024509851.1:0-543 GCF_017590135.1 Pyrgilauda ruficollis | reverse complement strand
CTGCCCCATCCCTGGAAGTGTCCCTGGGATGGTGGAAGGAGTGGCTGCCCACAGCAGGGGTGAAACGAGGGGATTTTAAGGTCCCTTCTCACCCAAACAAGTCTGGAATTGTGCAATGAAATATTCCTGCTGTTCCTTCTTTCCCTTAAGCTGCTTTTCTGTCCCAGCAGAGCTCCTGGTGGGAAAAACTTCCATGGGTGTCCTCGGTGTGTTCAAGGAAACAATCCAAGCAGCAGAGGGGGGAATGGACCTTTTTTAGCTGGTAGAAATGTTTAAAAGTCTCTTCCTGGGATTTAAACCACTGGAGAAAGGTTTGACTGCTGGGAAAATAAAATTTACATGGGATATTGGGCTTTTGCCCTCATGGAATTCCCACCCAAAAGAGGCCAATCCCTGCTGAGTCTCACCCCGGCTTTGCCCGGGATCTGGCAAATCCCAAATTCCAGCCCCTCCCAACCCTTTTTCTCTACCTGGAAATGAAAATTGAGGTAATTTTAGTAAAAAGGAACTATAAAATGTGGATCTTTGTTTGAAGGCCTTCAG
>NW_024509850.1:0-543 GCF_017590135.1 Pyrgilauda ruficollis | reverse complement strand
GGAGGGTGGGTTGGACTCCTCCTCACCCCCATTTTGGGGTTAATTTCTGCATTTTTGGGGCACAGTCTTTGAGTTTGGGGTGTCCCTGACCCTTGGGCTGTTCTGGAGTTTGGGGTGACAGAAACCCCCGTGTTTGGCCTCATTTGTGGGGGCTGTACTGCCCCTATCACTGTCACAGCTCTGTCACTCCTTGGTGGCTCTGATTAGCGTTTAATTAACATGCCAAGTGCTTAATTAACCACCCCAATGCTTAATGAAGCTCCCCAGGGCTTGAGGAAGGCCCTCGGGGCTGGACCCGGGGCTGCGCCGCTCCCGCGGCCCCACCTCAACCTGCACGACCAGTTTGGGGCACTTTCCCCTCATTTCCGCAGCCTTTGGGGCTGTCCCGTGTCGGGATTGTCAGGAGTTCACTCTGACAGGGCCATTTCGGGGTGAAAGCCCAGGATTTGGGGTCTTCCCTGCCCCCTAAATTCCTGCTTTTTACCCCAGAACGGCGTCACTCGCAACTCACCAAAATCGTCCCAATTTCCTCCAACCCGACAC
>NW_024509849.1:0-543 GCF_017590135.1 Pyrgilauda ruficollis | reverse complement strand
AAAAATTTGTAATTCAGATGATTTTTTTACTCTCCAAGTGCCTGGCATTTAGCAAGAATAAATGCAGGCTATGCATCTTGGCCTCTGAATACGACATCACTTAAAGAGGTTTATTTGTGAGTCAAGCATCTTTTTCTGATGCACTCCCAAGCTCTCTGATAAATTCATTACTACCATCAAGTTATGACATTAGTCACTGAAAATCTCTTGCTTGGTTATGATGTGTTGCTCTGTTTTTTTCCAAAAAACACTTTGAATCTTTGGATTTCTATGCTGTTTTCAGCCAAACCTTTCTCTCTAAGAACTAAATGACTTCTGAGTGAAACAGACATCTCTGCAGTACATTCCTTTACTTTTCTGCCAAAGTTAATCTAGATAAACTCCATAGAACCTGGTGAAAATGCTGTCTTTATGAAGGAATGGAGACTCAAAATACAGGTAGTGACTATAGTATGTGGTATTTTGATGTATGATCCATTTTCAACGGGTGTGGGAGTATGCATATCGCTGTGTGATGCTCATGATATGTCTTAAATGTTGCAG
>NW_024509848.1:0-548 GCF_017590135.1 Pyrgilauda ruficollis | reverse complement strand
GCTCATTGGACAAAACTACTCCCAGCTGAGCCAAAACATCTCTGCCAATGAGGCAGTACACTGTTGGGGGTAGAGGTACTATTGACAGTACTGTCACCAAAGTTTGTCCATCTAGCGAAATCCTAACGGGAGGTGTCTTCTGTGCCAATGTATAGCCCCCAACGCCCGTCACTGTATCTGTTGTTTGCATTGCTGGCCAGCCTTGTGGCCATTTTTCGGGGGATACAATGCTGGTGTCTGCACCAGTGTCCAAAAGTCCCCAAAGTTCAATAGATTGATCACCATAGTTGATTATCACTTTTCTTTTCGGACGACTGTGCAAATCCATCGTCAACATTGCTAGGCCAGATGATCCAAATCCTTGCTCACCCCGAGAGCATTGTGTACGTGGCGATAGTCCATGTGCCAATTGTGGCAGTGGGATAAATTGTGCAATACGTTGGCCTGCTTCTACAGTTAGTGGAGGAAAAGGAGTATAAGCCATAATCATTATTTCTCCTGCATAGTCCGCATCAATAACCCCAGGTAAAACAAAAAGTCCCATGATA
>NW_024509847.1:0-543 GCF_017590135.1 Pyrgilauda ruficollis | reverse complement strand
ATATTTTATTAATTAACAACATATTTATTTCTCTGAAATGAATGCAGCAAAGATTATTTTTCTAGTATTAGTTTCTTAGCTCATATACTATGGAGTCATAGTTATAGTTTTAGAAAATTCCATTATTATACTAAGGAAATATCCTGCATGTGAAAGAAATTCAGAGATGATACTGAAACTCATGCCAATATTTTATGAATTTCTATCACTAGGAAAAGTATATGAATGATGGGATACTGATTATTTTTGGAATCTCTCCTTATTTAAATTATCTTCAAGTTGTGTTTCTTCAGAACGTCTCCCACAGCACAGAAATTTTTTCTTAATTAACTGGAAAAAAAATGGGGTGGCTTAGTTTTGTGGCGGGCTTCAGGCAGTAAGAAATGGACTGAGAATTCTTGCACAGCACAAAGGCAATCTCAAGCCCAGTGTAGATACAAAGAGCTTTGCAATATGATTATTCACACCTAAAATTAGACTATATCAAATAGTAAAATAGTAAAATTCAAGTGCCAGTCTCTTTCATTAAAAAAAAAAAAAAAA
>NW_024509846.1:0-543 GCF_017590135.1 Pyrgilauda ruficollis | reverse complement strand
CAAAACCCCTCAAGCAACCCCAAAAAACCCAAAAAACCCTGAAAAAACTCCTCAAAAACCCCTGAAAAAACACCCCAAAACCCCTCAAACAACCCCAAAAAAAAAACCCTGAAAAAACACCCCAGAAAACCCTCAAAACCCCTCAAGCAACCCCAAAAAACCCAAAAAACCCTGAAAAAACTCCTCAAAAACCCCTGAAAAAACACCCCAAAACCCCTCAAACAACCCCAAAAAAAAAACCCTGAAAAAACACCCCAGAAAACCCTCAAAACCCCTCAAGCAACCCCAAAAAACCCAAAAAACCCTGAAAAAACTCCTCAAAAACCCCTGAAAAAACACCCCAAAACCCCTCAAACAACCCCAAAAAAAAAACCCTGAAAAAACACCCCAAAAAACCCTCAAAACCCCTCAAATAACCCCAAAACCCCCTCAAAAAAAAACTCCAAAAACCCCCCAAAACCTCTCAAAAAGCACCTCGAACAATCCCAAAATCCCCTCAAAAACCCCAAAACTCCTCAAAAAACACCCCAAAAAACACCCCAA
>NW_024509845.1:0-543 GCF_017590135.1 Pyrgilauda ruficollis | reverse complement strand
TGCAGCAATTGATGCCCTTCTCTCCCCCCACAGGTGCCATGGGAAGAAGTGAGGAGTGAGATGGTGGGAGAGAAGGGGCTCTCTCCCGAGGCTGCGGATCGCATCGGGGAGTATGTCCAGCTCCACGGTGAGCACCACGGGGTGCTGCCCTTGGCCTTGTTCTGGGCTGGGGGTGGAAGGTGCAGGGCACAGACCCGGCTGGCCGGGGCCACGGTGCCGGGCGCCGCTGCCCTGGCACACCTGAGGCATGGCTGGTCCCCGCAGGTGGGCTGGACCTGATCGAGCAGCTTCTCCAGGACCCAAAGCTGTCCCAGAACAAGGTGGCCAAGGAAGGGCTGGGGGACATGAAGCTGCTGTTTGAGTACCTGACGCTGTTTGGCATCACAGGGAAGGTGAGGAGGTGTGGGGGCAGGAGGGGGCTGCCCGGGTGGGCCCTGGCGAGCAGGCGGTGACGGGGCCGCCCTTGTGCCCTGCAGATCTCCTTCGACCTGAGCCTGGCGCGGGGCCTGGACTATTACACGGGGGTGATCTTTGAGGCTGTGC
>NW_024509844.1:0-8050 GCF_017590135.1 Pyrgilauda ruficollis | reverse complement strand
GGGAAACACACCGGGGAGAGAAACACCAGGAACGGGAGTGAAAACTCTGGGGAGGGAGGGAAACACCGGGAACGGGAAACACACCGGGAACGGGAAAAACACCGGGGAGAGAAACACCGGGAACGGAAAAACAGCGGGGAGAGAAACACCGGGAACGGGAAAAACCCCAGAAACGGGAAAAACAAACACCGGGGAGAGAAACACCGGGAACGGGAAAAACACACCAGGGAGGGAAACGGGAAAAATGGGAAAAACCCCAGAAATGGGAAAAACACCGGGGAGAGAAACACCGGAAACGGGAAAAACACCGGGGGGGGGAAACAGGAAAAACACCGGGGAGAGAAACACCGGAAACGGGAAAAACACACCGGGGAGGGAAACCGGAGAAATGGGAAAAGCATCGGGGAGAGAAACACCGGAAATGGGAAAAACGGGGAGAGAAACGGGAAAAACACCGGGGAGAGAAACGGGACAGAAACAGGAAAAACATCGGCGGGGGAAAGCCCAGAAATGGGACTGAAAACGGGGAGAGAAAGCCCAGAAACGGGAAAAAACACCAGGGAGAGAAATGGGAAAAAACGGGAAAACCACCGGGGAGAGAAACCACAGAAACAGGAAAAACAATGGGGAGGGAAATGGGAAAAACACACCGGGGGGGGGAAACCCCAGAAATGGGAAAAACACCGGGGAGAGAAACGGGAAAAACGGGGAGAGAAACGGCAGAAACGGGAAAAAATGGGGAGAGAAATGGGAGAAAAGGGAAAAAACGGGGGAGAAACAGAAAAAACGTGGAGAGAAATGGGAAAAACGAGGGAGAAATGGGGAGGGAAAATGGGGAGAAACCGGAAAAATGGGGAGCAAAATAGGAGAGAATGGGGAGAGAATGGGGAGAGAAACGGGAGAAACCGGAAAAAACGGGGAGGGAAACGGGAAAAACGGGGAGAGAAACGGGAAAAAACACCGGGGGAGAAATGGGGGAGAAAAATGGGGAGAGAAACGGGAGAAATGGGGGAGAAATGGGGAAAATGGGGGGAGAAATGGAAAAAATGGGGGAGAATGGGGAGAGAAAGGGGGAGAGAAACGGGAAAAAACGGGGGAAAAATGGGGGAGAAATGGGAGAAATGGGGGAGAATGGAGAGAGAAAGGGGGAGAGAAACGGGAGAAATGGGGAGAGAAACGGGAGAAATGGGAAAATGGGGAGAGGAACGGGAGAGAAATCGGAGAAATGGGAAAAAACGGGGAGGGAAACAGGAGAAATGGGAAAAATGGGGGGAAAATGGGGAGAGAATGGGAAAAATGGGGGGGAATGGGGAAAAAATGGGAGAAAGGGAGGGAAAATGGGGAGAAAAGGGAGAAAAATGGGGGAGAAAAGGGGAGAGAATGAGGAAAACTGGGGGGACATGGGGAGAAAAGGGGGGAAAAGGGGAAAAAAGGGAAAATCAGGGAGAGAATGGGGAAAAATGGCAAAAAATGGGGAGAAAAGGGGGGGAAACGGGAAAAACGGGGGGAAAATGGCAAAAAATTGGGAGAGAAGGGGAAAAAATGGGGGGAGAGGGGAAAAATGGGGAAACTGGGGAAGAAATGGGAAAAAATGGGAGGAAATGGGAAAAAAATGGGGAAAAAAATGGAAACGGGGAGAGAAACGGGAAAAACACCGGGGAGAGAAACGGGACAGAAACAGGAAAAACATCGGCGGGGGAAAGCCCAGAAATGGGACTGAAAACGGGGAGAGAAAGCCCAGAAACGGGAAAAAACACCAGGGAGAGAAATGGGAAAAAACGGGAAAACCACCGGGGAGAGAAACCACAGAAACAGGAAAAACAATGGGGAGGGAAATGGGAAAAACACACCGGGGGGGGGAAACCCCAGAAATGGGAAAAACACCGGGGAGAGAAACGGGAAAAACGGGGAGAGAAACGGCAGAAACGGGAAAAAATGGGGAGAGAAATGGGAGAAAAGGGAAAAAACGGGGGAGAAACAGAAAAAACGTGGAGAGAAATGGGAAAAACGAGGGAGAAATGGGGAGGGAAAATGGGGAGAAACCGGAAAAATGGGGAGCAAAATAGGAGAGAATGGGGAGAGAATGGGGAGAGAAACGGGAGAAACCGGAAAAAACGGGGAGGGAAACGGGAAAAACGGGGAGAGAAACGGGAAAAAACACCGGGGGAGAAATGGGGGAGAAAAATGGGGAGAGAAACGGGAGAAATGGGGGAGAAATGGGGAAAATGGGGGGAGAAATGGAAAAAATGGGGGAGAATGGGGAGAGAAAGGGGGAGAGAAACGGGAAAAAACGGGGGAAAAATGGGGGAGAAATGGGAGAAATGGGGGAGAATGGAGAGAGAAAGGGGGAGAGAAACGGGAGAAATGGGGAGAGAAACGGGAGAAATGGGAAAATGGGGAGAGGAACGGGAGAGAAATCGGAGAAATGGGAAAAAACGGGGAGGGAAACAGGAGAAATGGGAAAAATGGGGGGAAAATGGGGAGAGAATGGGAAAAATGGGGGGGAATGGGGAAAAAATGGGAGAAAGGGAGGGAAAATGGGGAGAAAAGGGAGAAAAATGGGGGAGAAAAGGGGAGAGAATGAGGAAAACTGGGGGGACATGGGGAGAAAAGGGGGGAAAAGGGGAAAAAAGGGAAAATCAGGGAGAGAATGGGGAAAAATGGCAAAAAATGGGGAGAAAAGGGGGGGAAACGGGAAAAACGGGGGGAAAATGGCAAAAAATTGGGAGAAAAGGGGAAAAAATGGGGGGAGAGGGGAAAAATGGGGAAACTGGGGAAGAAATGGGAAAAAATGGGAGGAAATGGGAAAAAAATGGGGAAAAAAATGGGGGAAATGGGAGGAAAAAAGGGGAAAAATGGGAAAAACCAGGGGAGAAATGGGGAAAAAATAGGGAGAAAATGGAGGGAAAACAGGAAAAATGTGGGGGAAATGGGAAAAATGGGGGAAAAAAGGGGAAAAACAGGGAGAAAATGGGGAGAGAATGGGGAAAACCGGGGTGAAAATGGGGAAAAATGGAAAAAACGTGGGAATATGGGGAGAGAATGGGGAAAACCAGGAAAAACCAGGAGGAAAGGGGGGAAAATTGGGGAAAATGGGGAAAAATGGGGAAAATGGGGAAAAATGGGGAAAAATGGGAAACCTGGGGAAAAGCCACAAGGGAAAAGCCAAGGAAAACCAGGAAAAACCCGGGGGAGATGGAAAAAAGGATCTCCCTTCCCTTTTCCATCCCCAAATTCCAGAAAAATCCCTGGGGATGGATCCTGAGCGTCCTGGATCCCAGAATCCCGGAATTCTTGGGATGGGATCCATGGAGCTTCAATCCCAGCCCACAATTCCCAGATTTTCCGGCCTTTCCTTGGACACTCCCAGGGATTCTCTGGGAATTCCTTCCCAAATCCCTCCCAGATTTGAAGAGGTTTTTTGGGGAATTTTTGTGAATTTTTTTGGGATTTGATGTTTCCTGCAGGATTTGGGGATTTTTTTTTGGGTTGGGATTTGGGGTTTTTTGGGATACCCGAGGAATTCCTTCCCAAATCCCAAATCCCCCTTCCCAGGGAATTCCCTCCATTCCCAGCTCTCCAGGATTGGATCCATCCCCATCCAGCTCCTCTCTGGGAAGGAATTTCGGGAATTCCCCGGGAATTCGGGACTTTACTTCTCCATCCCCAAATCCCATCAAAATCCCTTGGGATGGATTCTGGAATCGCAAAATTCTCCAGATGAGATTCCAGGATCTTCAATCCCATCCCATTCCCACCTTCCTCTCTGGGAAGGAATTTCAGGAATTCCCTGGGAACTGGGGACTCCACTTCTCTTTCCCATCCCCAAATTCCATCACAATCCTTCAGGATGGATCCTGGATCCCAGAATCCCGGAATGCTTTGGGATGGGATCCCTGGATTTTCAATCCCATCCCATTCCCACCCCTGACTCTTCTCTGGGAAGGAATTTCAGGAATTCCCTGGGAATTGGGGACTCCACTTCTCTTTTCCATCCCCAAATTTCATCAAAATCCTTCAGGATGGATCCCTGATCCCAGAATCCCAAAATTGTCCAGATGGGATTCCAGAATCTTCAATCCCATCCCATCCCAACACTGACTCATCTCTGAGAGAATTTCAGGATCCAGGAAGGAATTTTGGGAATTCCCTGGGAATTCAGGACTCCTCTGCTCTTTCCCATTCCCAAATTCCATCAAAGTCCTTCAGGATGGATCCTGGATCCCAAAATCCCAAGGGAAATGGGGGAAAAAGGGAAATAAATGTGGGAAATGTGGGGGGAAAGAAAACTGTGGGAAATAAATCTGGGAAATAAATCTGGGAATTGGGAGGAAAAGGGAAATAAATCCAGGAATTGGGGGGGGAAGGAAATAAATCTGGGAAATAAATCTGGGAAATGGGAAAAAAAGGGAAATAAATCTGGGAAATAAATCTGAGAAATGGGGTAAAAGGGAGAATAAATGTGGGAAATAAATGGGGGAAATAAATCTGGGAATTGGGAGGAAAAGGGAAATAAATCTGGGAAATAAATCTGGGAAATGAATCTGGGAAATGGGTTGGGAAAGGAGAATAAATCTGGGAAATGAATCTGGGAAATGGGTTGGGAAAGGAGAATAAATCTGGGAAATGAATCTGGGAAATGGGTTGGGAAAGGAGAATAAATCTGGGAAATGAATCTGGGAAATGGGTTGGGAAAGGAGAATAAATCTGGGAAATGAATCTGGGAAATGGGTTGGGAAAGGAGAATAAATCTGGGAAATGAATCTGGGAAATGGGTTGGGAAAGGAGAATAAATCTGGGAAATGAATCTGGGAAATGGGTTGGGAAAGGAGAATAAATCTGGGAAATGAATCTGGGAAATGGGTTGGGAAAGGAGAATAAATCTGGGAAATGAATCTGGGAAATGGGTTGGGAAAGGAGAATAAATCTGGGAAATGAATCTGGGAAATGGGTTGGGAAAGGAGAATAAATCTGGGAAATGAATCTGGGAAATGGGTTGGGAAAGGAGAATAAATCTGGGAAATGAATCTGGGAAATGGGTTGGGAAAGGAGAATAAATCTGGGAAATGAATCTGGGAAATGGGTTGGGAAAGGAGAATAAATCTGGGAAATGAATCTGGGAAATGGGTTGGGAAAGGAGAATAAATCTGGGAAATGAATCTGGGAAATGGGTTGGGAAAGGAGAATAAATCTGGGAAATGAATCTGGGAAATGGGTTGGGAAAGGAGAATAAATCTGGGAAATGAATCTGGGAAATGGGTTGGGAAAGGAGAATAAATCTGGGAAATGAATCTGGGAAATGGGTTGGGAAAGGAGAATAAATCTGGGAAATGAATCTGGGAAATGGGTTGGGAAAGGAGAATAAATCTGGGAAATGAATCTGGGAAATGGGTTGGGAAAGGAGAATAAATCTGGGAAATGAATCTGGGAAATGGGTTGGGAAAGGAGAATAAATCTGGGAAATGAATCTGGGAAATGGGTTGGGAAAGGAGAATAAATCTGGGAAATGAATCTGGGAAATGGGTTGGGAAAGGAGAATAAATCTGGGAAATGAATCTGGGAAATGGGTTGGGAAAGGAGAATAAATCTGGGAAATGAATCTGGGAAATGGGTTGGGAAAGGAGAATAAATCTGGGAAATGAATCTGGGAAATGGGTTGGGAAAGGAGAATAAATCTGGGAAATGAATCTGGGAAATGGGTTGGGAAAGGAGAATAAATCTGGGAAATGAATCTGGGAAATGGGTTGGGAAAGGAGAATAAATCTGGGAAATGAATCTGGGAAATGGGTTGGGAAAGGAGAATAAATCTGGGAAATGAATCTGGGAAATGGGTTGGGAAAGGAGAATAAATCTGGGAAATGAATCTGGGAAATGGGTTGGGAAAGGAGAATAAATCTGGGAAATGAATCTGGGAAATGGGTTGGGAAAGGAGAATAAATCTGGGAAATGAATCTGGGAAATGGGTTGGGAAAGGAGAATAAATCTGGGAAATGAATCTGGGAAATGGGTTGGGAAAGGAGAATAAATCTGGGAAATGAATCTGGGAAATGGGTTGGGAAAGGAGAATAAATCTGGGAAATGAATCTGGGAAATGGGTTGGGAAAGGAGAATAAATCTGGGAAATGAATCTGGGAAATGGGTTGGGAAAGGAGAATAAATCTGGGAAATGAATCTGGGAAATGGGTTGGGAAAGGAGAATAAATCTGGGAAATGAATCTGGGAAATGGCGGGAAAAAGGGAAATAAATGTGTGAAATCTGGGAAATAAATCTGGGAAATGGGGGAAAAAGGGAAATAAATGTGGGAAATGAATCTGGGAAATGGGGGGAAAAAAGGAGAATAAATCTGGGAAATAAATCTGGGAAATAAATCTGGGAAATGGGGGGAAAAGGGAAATAAATAGGGGAGATAAAATAGGGGGAATACAGGAAATAAATATGGGGAATCTGGGAAATAAAGACGGGAAATGTGGGAAAAATCTGGGAAACAAATTGGGGAAAATAGAAAATAAATAGGGGAAATGTGGGAAAAATCTGGGAAATAAAACAGGAAATAAAAATGGGAAATAAAATATGGGAAATATGGGGAAGAAATATGGGAAATGTGGGAAATAAAATATGGGAAATATGGAAAAAAAGGAAAATAAATACGAGAAATGTGGGGAATAAAGATGGGAAATAAATTGGAAGATATAGGAAATAAAGATGGAAATGTGGGAAATAAAGATACAAATGTAGGAAATAAAAATGGGAAATAAAGATGGGAAAAATAGGGATAAATGTGGGAAATAGAAATGGGAAATGTGGGGAAAATACGGGAAATAAAAGAGGAAATAAAAATGGGAAATGGGGAAAAAACACAGGAAATATGGGGAAAAATATGGGGAATGTGGGAAATAAAGATGGGAAACAAATTGGGGAATGTGGGAAATAAAAATGGGAAATAAATATGGGAAAAATAGGGAATAAATGTATGAAATGTGGGAAAAATATGGCAAACAAATTGGGGAAAATAGAAAATAAATAGGGGAAATGTGGGAAAAATCTGGGAAATAAAAGGAAATAAAATATAGGAAATATGGGAAATAAATATGGGAAATAAAAATGGGAAACACAACAAGAAATAAATATGGGAAATGGGGAAAGTATGGAAAATATGGGGAATAAAAATAGGAAATAAAATATGGGAAATGTGGGAAATAAAATGTGGGAAATATGGGGAATAAATATAGGAAATCTGGGAAATAAAGATGGGAAATGTGAGAAAAATACGGGAAACAAATTGGGGAAAATAGAAAACAAACAGAGGAAATGTGGGAAAATGTGGGAAATAAAACAGGAAATAAAAATGGGAAATAAAAGAGGAAATAAAAATGGGAAATGTGGAAATCCCAAAAATCCCAACCAACCCTTCCCAGATGGCCCCAGGATTGCGCATTTTTGGGGGATTTTTTGGGGGAATTTTATGGGATTTTTTGCGGGATTTTTTTTGGGAATTTTGGGGGTTTGATTTTTTGGGATCTTTATGGGAATTTTTGGGGTTGCCCACCTCCTGGCCGTGCTGCAGGAAGGCGGCTCCGAGCACAAACCCCAAACAAACCACATAAAACCCCAAAATACCCAAAAACCCCAAACCCCAAATCCCAAAAACCCCACAACCCAAGAAATCCCAAATCCCAAAACCCCAAATCGCCTCAAATTCCTCCCCAAAACCCCCAAAAAATTCCCAAAAACCCCAACAAACCCTTCCCAAATGGCCCCAGAATTGTGCATTTTTTGGGATTTTTAGCGGGATTTTTTTGGGATTTTTAGCGGGGTTTTTTTATTCCCAAAAACCCCAACAAACCCTTCCCAAATGGCCCCAGAATTGCGCATTTTTTGGGGATTTTTAGCGTGATTTTTTTTTTTGGATTTTTTGCGGGATTTTTTGGGGTTTTTATTTTTTGGGATCTTTATGGGATTTTTTGGGGTTGCCCACCTCCTGGCCGTGCTGCAGGAAGAGCAGCAGCGCAGCTCCGAGCGCAAACCCAAAAACTCCAAAATACCCAAAAT
>NW_024509843.1:0-543 GCF_017590135.1 Pyrgilauda ruficollis | reverse complement strand
ACAGCAGCAGTACGGCACCAGTACAGCACCAGTACAGCACCAGTACAGCACCAGTACAGCTCCAGTACAGCACCAGTACAGCTCCCAGTATGGCACCAGTACCGAGGACAGCTCCGCTACAGCTCCCAGTACAGCTCCAGTGTAAAACCAGTACAGAAGCAGTACAGCAGCAGTACGGCACCAGTATGGCACCAGTACAGCTCCCAGTACAGCACCAGTACAGCTCCCAGTATGGCACCAGTATGGCACCAGTACAGCACCAGTACAGCACCAGTACAGCACCAGTACAGCTCCAGTACAGCACCAGTACAGCTCCAGTACAGCACCAGTATGGCACCAGTATGGCCCCAGTACAGCTCCAGTACAGCCCCAGTACAGCTCCCAGTACAGCTCCAAATCAGCCCCAAATCAGCCTCAAAAATGCCCCAAATTTGCCTCAAAAACTGCCCCAAATCGGCCCCAAAACGGCCTCAAAAACTGCCCCAAATCGGCCCCAAAACGCCCCCAAATTGGCCTCAAAAACTGCCCCAAAACTGCCCCAAA
>NW_024509842.1:0-543 GCF_017590135.1 Pyrgilauda ruficollis | reverse complement strand
TTTTTTTTTTTTCCTGGAAGAGGAAATGAACAACTACACTATGTTCTGAAATTTTACTCCTGTGTTTGGAACTGGGATTTGTCTTGATATCTTTAATCAAAAAATGTCCATCTATCTAGCTATACAGAACTATTCTGATCATCTCCACACACTGATTTATATTCCAGCTGCACATCATTCCTCCTACCAGCTTTATATGAAAGCAAGTATGCTGTTGTAGAAACACTTTTTCCTGTTCTTATGCTGAGCTATGCCTGTGAGCTGAACCAGATCCCCTCTAGATGAGCAAGATCATTTCTGCAATCATGCTGCAAGAACCAGACAGGCTTCCCCCGTGTTCACTTAAAAATATTGTGAGGAAGAATTATCAATAGACAGGCACTTGAAATCCACAGACTTACAAATGGGAAGTGAGTGCCAGGACAGACTTATTGAGAAAGGAATCGTCATTATGAGTCTTGGTAGCTGGAGGAGATGAAGGATGATTCTAGTGTTCAGAATACTGATTCTTTATGTAGACAGAACAAAATTCCTGGGATTCTT
>NW_024509841.1:0-543 GCF_017590135.1 Pyrgilauda ruficollis | reverse complement strand
AAACAAAACTCAGCCTTGGAGCAAATACTTAACTTTCTAAAACCAGTGGTGCGGTAAGCTGTTAACAGAGAGATGCTGTGAATAGCATGGGGTTGCCTTCTTCCCAGCTGATTTAATATGCTTGGAAGGATACAGACGGCTCACAAGAGCAGATTTACTTCAAGACTTAGTTTTTCATGCTCTTCCCCATACACACGTTCTGGTTTGGGATTGTTGTCCTTGTTCTCTGTTGCACACACAAGGCAATGCCAGTCCTCCTGACAGAGCTGGGCTGTTCTAGTTCATTATAGCCAAAACCCAGCTTGTCCCAACAAAGTCCCTCAGCTCAGGTCGGTTTTCAGGGCAGGCGAGGTGATTTCATCAGGCTACTGCCCCACGCCGGGATACCTCGGTTCTGCCTGGAGAGCAAGAGCTCCAGATCTGCAAGAGGCAAAATGCTTGCTGGAAGCACCATTGAGCATTCCTCCATGAGGAACCAAGCTGGGTTCCTCACACACCACTCCAAGGAAAAGGGAGAGACCCTACAGAGGAAGCGGGCGGGCA
>NW_024509840.1:0-543 GCF_017590135.1 Pyrgilauda ruficollis | reverse complement strand
CCCAAAGCTTCCCGGGAATCCGCCGCCTCGCACCTTCCACGCCGCTGATGCACTTGACCCTGTCGCGCAGCTCCACGTTGTAGCCCTCGAAGGACATGAAGACGCCGTCGGGCCGGTACGGAGCGCGCTGGGCGTAGACCTTGGAATAGCTGTGGGAAAACTCGAACCTCTCACCGCCGTCGGCCTGGGCGATCCGCCCGTACACCTGGAAGTACTTCTCCACCCAGCTGAAGGGCAGGAACACCTCGCCGCCCTCGCGCCGCCCCTTCACCGTGTGCTCCTCGTTGATGACGCAGTCGATCTCCTCGTAGCGCGGCCCCGCCGCTCTCCCGGCGCTTCCCGCCATTCCCGGCGCTCGGGGCGCGTCCTGGGGCGAGGCCTCCTCGCTGTCGGGAATGCCGGGGCGCTCCGGGGGGCCGGGAGGGGGCCGCGGGTGATGGGAGCAGCGGGTCCAGAGCAGCAGCGAGAGCAGAGCCAGCAGGGAGCAGAGCACCAGGAGAGCCTTGGAGCTGAGGCGGGCCAGGCAGCGCATGGTGCTGCATT
>NW_024509839.1:0-543 GCF_017590135.1 Pyrgilauda ruficollis | reverse complement strand
TTTGAACTTGATCCTTCTGTTGGGATGTCTAACCATGGGCCAAAACTGTCCTTTCTGCAGCAGAGTGAGATCTGTGTATGCGAAACTTCAGTGCCACCTCAGAAAGCCAGCGACCACACATCTTTATGAGGGGAACAGATGGACTCTCGGGCTCAGATTGGCCCATAAGCGAATTGGGAGCGGCAGGCACGTCTAATATTACCCCGTACCACCGCACCAGTAACGGAGGTGGGCCCGGGGGGACAGCACTTGACAAAGTGGAAATTAACAGCGGGCACGGCTGGCAGCGAGGCGGCCGTGCCCCGCAGCCCTCAGCGCCCCTCACGCTCCCTCAGGGCGCGGGGCCCCGCCCCTCCCCAAGCGGCGGCGCGAGGAGCCGCGCGCCTCTTCGCGCCTTCAGCTCGCGCGCGCGGGAACCGCCCCCTCCGCCGCCTCCCATTGGCCGAGCGGGGCGCGCTGGGCGGGGCTGGAGGAGAGCGCGGCGGCGCTGCCGGGGCGCGTGAGGAGGGGGGCTCGGGTGGCTCGGGGAGCCGTGCTGGAGCG
>NW_024509838.1:0-543 GCF_017590135.1 Pyrgilauda ruficollis | reverse complement strand
AAAAAATCCCAAAATTCCCAAAAAAAAGCCTCACAAAAATCCCGAAATTGGAGCAAAAACGACCCAAAATTGACCCAAATTGACCCAAAATCAGCAGCTCCGAGCCCGTCCTGGGCTGCTCCGTTAGTTATCCCAAAAATTCCCCAAAATTCCCCCCAAAAAATCCCAAAATTCCCCAAAATTCCCCCCAAAAAATCCCAAAATTCCCCAAAAAAACCCCACGAAAATCCCAAAATCGGCGCCATAAACGGGACGGAATTTTTAGGGAATTTTTAGGGTTTTTTGGGGTTTTTTTTGGGTGATTTGGGAGGGGAATTTTGGGGTTTTTTGGGGGGATTTTGGGAGGGTTTTTTTGGGTTTGGGGTTTTTTGGGGGAATTTTTGGGGTTTTGGGGGAGATTTTTTGGGGTTTTTTTTTGATTTTGAGGATTTTGGGTTTTTTTGGGGGGATTTGGGGCTTTTTGGGCTGATTTTGGGGATGGATTTTGGGGAGATTTTGAGGGTTTTTTTGGGCGATTTTTGGGGGGATTTGGGGATTTTGGGG
>NW_024509837.1:0-543 GCF_017590135.1 Pyrgilauda ruficollis | reverse complement strand
GTGGTTCCAGGCTGATGTTGTTAGGAGAGCAGAAGGGTGGTGGGTGCTGTGTTGACTCTGACTCAGATCCTCAGAAAGAGCCTGGGCTGTGGCCAGAGCTGCTCTGGACTCTGAACCATGGAAGCATTTACACAAATATTTAGGAACTGTCATTTCTTTTTGCTCTGTGCCTCTGTTTCCTCAGTGTCTTCCAGCATTCTGTGCAGGACCTGAGTTCTGATTTTTTACACAAATTAGCCCTTTGAAATGTCTTTAGAGAATGCAATGAAGGTTTCCCCATGAAATACAAATTTCTATTTTCCTGCCTCCCATAATTTGCTGTAGCTCCTGCTATGAGCCTCTTTGGTAACATTCTGAGGGTTGATGAACCTTGTTTTACATTAGGTCCTATCTGGGGATAATTAAGTTCTAAAAAATGAAGGAGTTATGAATTAAATATAATAAAGTGGTCAGGACTTGGAGAAGTGTGATTGTGACAAGATGGACATATTTGAATACACACACAGAGTGCCTTTTGCTATGAATATATTTATATATCTATAT
>NW_024509836.1:0-543 GCF_017590135.1 Pyrgilauda ruficollis | reverse complement strand
CTTCAAGCGCAGCATGTCCCTCAAGGTCCACTCGCTCCAGCACTCCGGGGAAAAGCCTTTCAAATGTGAGGTAAGGCAGAAACACTGATCTGGGGAGAGATCTTCCACTCCCTGGGGCTTCCACTGTGCTGTGTGCCACTGCAGCTGTAGGGATGATCCCACGCTTTTCCAAACTTTGCATCACCTCCTGGTCTGAGAGTCCCTTCACCTTTATGATGAAACTTGTTCTATGCCAGGATCTGTCCCAACAGATTGCCTGGACTTTGCACCCACCCAACCTGCAAACCTAGCTGGGTATGTCCCAAAAAGCCTGTTTTGGGGGGGTTTCTTGTGGGGGTAAAAAACAGGATTTCCTTGCTGCTGGTGATTTGAGGGAAATGTGGGGACATTTTGAGTGCTCATCAACAACTCCTCGCCCCCACAGAACTGCAACGAGCGCTTCCAGTACAAGTACCAGCTGCGCTCCCACATGAGCATCCACATTGGCCACAAGCAGTTCATGTGCCAGTGGTGTGGCAAGGACTTCAACATGAAGCAGTACTT
>NW_024509835.1:0-543 GCF_017590135.1 Pyrgilauda ruficollis | reverse complement strand
GAGCAGATTAAAAGAAATCAATCATCTTGTTACTATGCAAGAGAATTATAGTGACTAGTGTTCTATTTTGTTTTACATCACATCTGGATTGTCATTCATTAATTTATATATCTAGTATATTTCATTCTTTTAGCACATAAAAATGGTCTGTAATTTCTTGGCTCAAAACATACTAAATTCAATGACAGCTTTAAATAAAAGGAGGTGAATTTACTCTCTCATCTTTTGATAAGAGGTCATTTGACTCATTTATTAAAAACTACATTGACTACATAAGGTAATAAATCCTAAAAATATCTAGATAAGATATAGAGTCCTTATTAAAGTTGGCATTTTAAAAAATTTTGAAAGATCACCTCATACACAGTGAAATTCTAGATTCCAGATCATCCTTTGATTCAGAAGAACTGGGCCATGAGCTCTACATTAGGAATACTGTGAGAGCAATCCTTTTGTACTATTCTGAAACTCCTGTAAAAATCAGAAAGTTCAAAATGAGGGGCGGAAAATCCCCCACTCAAAACCAAGAACTCCATTTTTAAT
>NW_024509834.1:0-543 GCF_017590135.1 Pyrgilauda ruficollis | reverse complement strand
GGACTCGCCATCGATGGGCAGGGCCTGAGGCTGACCCTGGGCATCCCGGTACTGCAGCATGAAGGAGTCAAAGGAGCCCTCAGGGACATTCCACTGCAGCTGCACAGAGTTGGGCGTGGCACTGGAGACTCTCAGCTCCCCCAGCACTGCTCTTGCTGGGAGTGCCTCAGATGCCGGGGACTCAGTTTTGGGCTTCTCCTGTTGGGGCTCCTCTGAGGGCAAGGGCTCTTCTCTGGCTGAATTGGAGAGGATATAGTAAAGGGCATGGGCATCCATGTGTCCCTCTAAATGTCCATCCCACACCCACCAAACAAGCCATCCATTCACCCATGTGTCCATCCATCCATCCATCCATCCATCCATCCATCCATCCTTTCCATCATGCACCCAACATACAACACAACCCTATAGAAAGTTCCATATCAACCTCACTGTCTCTTTCTTATCATGTCTTCATCTCTCCCTCCCCCATTTCACATGTACAATCTTCCATTCATCCATCATTCAATCCATCCATGATGGATAGAGGATGAGGGAAGCATG
>NW_024509833.1:3031-7506 GCF_017590135.1 Pyrgilauda ruficollis | reverse complement strand
TTCCTAATTAATTCCCATTTTATTTCCTAATTAATTTCCTCCTTTATTCCCATTTAATTTCCAATTTATTTCTAATTAATTCCCATTTTATTCCTAATTAATTTCCCATTTTAATCCCATTTAATTCCTAATTAATTTCCCATTTATTTCCCCTTTAATTTCCATTTAATTTCTAATTAATTCCCATTTTATTTCCAATAATTTATTTCTAATTAATTCCCATTTCATTTCCAATTAATTTCCTAATTACTGTCCATTTAATTCCCATCTAATTCCTAATTAATTTCTAATTAATTCCCATTTTATGTCCAATAATTGATTTCTAATTAATTCCCATTTAATTCCCGTTTAATTCCTAATTAATTCCCATTTCATTTCCTAATTAATTTCCCATTTAATTCCCATTTAATTTCGAATTATTTTCTAATTAATTCCCATTTAATTCCTAATTAATTCCCCATTTCATTTCTAATTAATTTCCATTTAATTCCCAATTAATTTCGAATTTTATTCCCAATTAATCCCAATTTTATTCCCGATTAATTATTCCATTTATTCCCAATTAATTTCGAATTTCATTCCCAATTAATTCCAATTTTAATTGATTCCCAATTTTAATTGATTCCCAATTAATTAATTAAATTTATTCCCAATTAATTCCAATTTTATTCCCCATTAATTATTACTTTTATTCCCTCTTAATTATTAATTTTCTTCCCAATTAATTTCAAATTTTATTCCCAGTTCATTAGCGCCACTAATTAATCCTATTAATCAATTAATAATCACTTAATATAATTTATTCTTAATTATTATTCACATATTATTTATTCAAATTTCAATTATTTATTATTAAATAAATAAAATAATTAATTAGATTGAATACAATTTCTAATAATTAGATTTGTATTTAATTAATATTTAATCGAATTTAAATTAATTACTGAATAGTAGCCCTTAATTAATTTTCTGTTTCAAACATAAATTGATTTTTCTAAATTATTTACAATTTTTCCATTAATTATAATATTAATTAATCCGATCTTCTCTATTAATGACGTTAATTAAAAATGAATTACAACTAATAAACATTAAGACCAAAAAAATGTTAATTTATTTCTTACCTAATTAAGTAATTTAAAATGAGATTAATTTATTACAATCAGGCTCATCAATATTTAATAGCGATATTTAAAACAGCTAATTAATATTCAAATTATTTCCCGTCTCATTAATATTCGTCGTTCATTAATATTCAATTTCCAGCTTGAATTTCAATTAATATTTCCTCAACAAATCAATTTGCGCCTCTCAATTAATGCTTAATTAATATCTAATAGCCGCATTTAGCAAATTTCGCTTTTATGCAAATGTATGCAAATTAGAACTTGAATATTCATGACTATCTAATTTCCATAATCTTTTATTTCATATTTTATTCATATCTTCTACATCCAATTAATCAATATTTAATATCGATAATTAATATCCATAACGGCTATTTAATATATTTCTGTCTATGGAAATTTATGCAAATTAGAGCTTGAATATTCATGAATATTTAATTTCTTTATCTAATCCCTCCATTTTCCCCTATTAATATGCATAGCCGCATTTAGCAAATTTCGCTTTTATGCAAATGTATGCAAATTAGAAGTCTCTAATTTCCATAATCTTTTCATTATTTCATATTTTATTCATATCTTCTACATCCAATTAATCAATATTTAATATCGATAATTAATATCCATAACGGCTATTTAATATATTTCTGTCTATGGAAATTTATGCAAATTAGCGCTTGAATATTCATGAATATCTAATTTCTTTATCTAATCCATCCATTTTCCCTTATTAATATTTAATAATCGATTAACAGATCCAAAATCAATCAATATTCAATAGCGGTAATTAAGATCTAACCGATTTCACTGGTATGCAAATGTATGCAAATCATTCATGAATATTTAATTTGCATATTTCTCACGTGATTTTGCACCTATTAATATTTAATATCTGATTATTAGAGTCAAGATCGGATTAATCAATATTTAATATCGGTATTTAATAGCAATAATTAAGCATTCCAATATGTAATAAATATGCAAATGTATGCAAATTATCCACGAGTATTTAATTTCCATGTTTAATTAATTAATTTCACGGGATATATTTAATATCTGATCAATCAATATTCATAATTGATAGTATTGATAATTCCTGTTTCATTTACTTCATCTATATGCAAATGTATGCAAATTGGCGATTAAATATTAATGAATATTTAATTTCCATCTCTAAACCATCCATTTATTCCTATCCGCATTAAATATTTGATTAATTGATTAAACGGACTAATCAACACTTAATAGCGATCATTAATATTTAATATCGGTCAGAACTATGCAAATGTATGCAAATTAGAGAATTAATATTAATGAGCATTGAATTTCTATATTCCATTTATTTATTCCTATTAATGTTCAATTGATTGATTGATTATCGCATTAATTAATTGTCACTATTTAATATTAATAATATCTAATGCAGTTCTGAATTATGCAAATGTATGCAAATTAGAGAATGAATATTAATTAATATTGACTTTTGACATTCCAATTTATTCCAATCAATATCCAATTAAGAGATGGAACATCAGACTAATCAATACTTAATATTGATATTTAATAGTGATAATTAATACTTAATATACTTTTCATTTATGTTAATATATGCAAATTCGCTATTGAATATTCATGGATGGTTAATTCCCGTATTTAATACATGTATATATAATTAATTATACTAATTAAGACATTTTATAAATTTAATATTCATTAATATTCTTATATTTCATTAATTTAATATTAATTTAATAAAATTAATACCGCGCTAATTAGTACTTAATGAATATTAAACGTAATGATTAATTATCAATAGTCATTGGATTTTAATATTTCATTAATATTTCATATTTGTAATTATTTCCTTTATTAATCAGTATTAAATATCGATTAATTATCACAATTAATTGATTAAACATCAATATTCATGAGCGGATTTTAATATCTAATCAATACTTAATTGATTCAATTAATTGATTCATTAATGAGTCTTCTCATTGATCAATCCTGATTGATTTCCGAGCATCGATTGATTAATTATCAATCAACCTGATATTGATTGATTTATTGATTTCCAATATCCAATACTGATTGATTGATTGATTGAGTTCCAATCTCTGACTGATCGATTGATTGATTGATTCCTTTAATTCCAATATCCAGGATTGATTGATTGATTGATTGATTTCCTTCCAATTTTGATTCCCCTTATCTGATATTGATTGATTGATCGATTCCTTTATTGATTTCCTAATTACCAGTATTGATTGATCATTTATTAATTTCTTTCCTATTTACCCAGATCGATAGATTATTGATCGATTGATTCCTTTTCTGATTGATTGATTTCCTTCTTACCAATACTGACTGATTGATCTGATTGATTGATTACTGATTAATTCCTTCACTGGTTTTATTGATTTATTTATTGCCAATACTGATTGATTGATTATTTATTGATTCCTTTTATATTGATTTCCTTATTACCAATCAAGTGATTGATTATTGATTGATTCCTTTATTGATTTCCCAATTACCAATATTGATTGATTGATTTTCTTATTATCAATATTGATTGTTGATTGATTTCTTTTTTTATTGATTTCCCTATTTCCAATACTGATTAATTGATTATTGATTCCTTTATTGATTCCCTTATTACCAATACGGATTGATTATTGATTGATTCCTTTATTGATTTCCTCATTACTAATACTGATTGATTATTGATTCCTTCATTTATTGATTTCCTCATTAGCAATACTAATTGATTATTGATTGATTCCTTTATTGATTACCTCATTACCAATACTGATTAAATGATTATTGATCCCTTTATTGATTTCCTCACTACCAATACTGACTAATTGATTGATTATTGATTGATTCCTGTATTGTTTTCCTCATTACCAATCCTGATTAATTGATTATTGATTCCTTTATTGATTTTCCTATTCCAAATACTGATTAAATGATTGATTATTGATTGATTCCTGTACTGTTTTCCTCATTACCAATATTGACAGATTATTGATTCCTTTATTTATTGATTTCCTCACTACCAATACTGAATGATTGATTGATTTCTCTCAAACACCCATCACCGATTGATTGATTATTGGTTATTGATCCCTCTAGATCCCCAATTCCTACTGGAAAAATCCCAAATTCTAACCCTGGGAGCCCCTTGGAATTCTGGGGATTGATGGATTGATTGATTAATTGATTATTGATTATTGATCACAATAAAAAACTTCATTGCCAAAAATCCCTGAGGAACGGGAAAAAAATGGGGGGGAAATGGGGGAAAAATTGGGGGGAAAAATGGGGAAAAATTGGGGAAAATTGGGG
>NW_024509833.1:0-3026 GCF_017590135.1 Pyrgilauda ruficollis | reverse complement strand
GGAAAATTGGGGAAAAATTGGGGAAAAATTGGGAAAAAATTGGGGAAAAATTGGGGGAAAAATGGGGAAAAAATGAAATTTTTGGGGGAAAAATTGGGGGAAAATTGGGAAAAAATTGGGGGAAATTTGGGGGAAAATTGGGGAAAAATTGGGGGAAAATTGGGGAGAAAACAGGAAAAAATGGAGAAATATTGGGGAAAAATTGAGGAATACTGGGAAAAATTTGGGGTCAAAATTTGGGGGGGGGGGAATGGGAAAATTGGGGGGGAAATGGGGAAAAAAATGGGAAAAAATTGGGGAAAAATTGGGGAAATTTGGAAAAAAATTGGGGAAAAATTGGGGGAAATTGATGAAAATTTGGGGGGAAATTGGAAAAATTTGGGGGGAAAAAGGGGAAAAATTGGACAAAAATTGGGGAAAAAAAGGGGGAAAATTAGGGAAAAAATTCGGGCTAAAATGGGGGGAAATTGGGAAAAATTTGGGGAAAATTGGGGAAAAATTGGGGGGAAAATGGGGGAAAAATTGGAAAAAAATTGGGGAAAAAAGGGGGAAATTGGGAAAAAATGGGGGGAAAATGGGGGGAAATTGGGAAAAATTTGGGGAAAATTGGGGAAAAATTGGGGGGAAAATGGGGGAAAAATTGGACAAAAATTGGGGAAAAAAAGGGGGAAAATTAGGGAAAAAATTCGGGCTAAAATGGGGGGAAATTGGGAAAAATTTGGGGAAAATTGGGGAAAAATTGGGGGGAAAATGGGGGAAAAATTGGAAAAAAATTGGGGAAAAATTGGGGAAAATTGGTGAAAAATTAAGGGAAAAAAAAGGGGAAAATTGGGAAAAAATTGGGGGAAAATGGGGGAAAAATTAGAAAAAAATTGTGGAAAAATGGTGAAAAAATTGAGGGAAAAAAGGGGAAAATTAAGCGAAAAATTTGGGCTAAAAGAGAGAAAATTGGGGGAAAATTTGGGGAAAAAATGGGGAAAAATTTGGGATAAAATCTGTGAAAAAGGCCCAAAAAAAGGTTAAAAAATCCAAAATTGAGAACTGCTGCTGCAAACCTCCCAAACCCCTTCGTGCATCAACTTTTAGCATGACAAAAAGGACAAAAATCCAAATTTTTTTTTGTTTTTCCCGACAAAAATTCCCAATTTTTTTCCCCTCCTCCCTCCAGATGGCGAACTCACCCTTTTGATTCCTCACATTTTTAAAAAAATCCAAGATTTCGCTGCTTCCTTCCGAGTTTTTTTTTTCCCCCCTCGCTCAACTTTTTCCTGAGGGGGGCAAAAAAGGCGGGAAAAAAAGCGCGGGAAAAAAAGCGCGGGAAAAAAAAATTTTTTTATAAAGCAGCGCTTACCGCCGTGCAGTACAAGAAGGAACCGCGGCCCGAGAAGAACATCGGCAATGTTCGGAAATGTTCGGCAAAGATCGGAAACGGAGCGATCGGCTTCGGAGCCGCTCGGCTTCGGAACCGTTCGGAGCCGCTCGGGTTCGGAGCCGCTCGGCTTCGGAGCCGCTCGGCTTCGGAGCCGTTCGGAACCGTTCGGAACCGCTCGGGTTCGGAGCCGTTCGGAACCGTTCGGGTTCCGCTTCGGCTCCGCTCGGCTCCGCTCGGCCGCGCCCCGCTCGGCTCCGCCCCCGTCCCCTCACGGCCCCCGCGGAAAAAAAAAAGCAAAAAAAACGGGAAAAAACGGGAAAAAAACGGGGTAAAAACGGGGAAAAAAAGGGATGGGGATGCGGCCGTGGAGGTTGTGCTTCGCTTCTTGCTCTTTTCTCTGGTTTTTCCCCTTTTTTCTGCTTTTTTTCCCCCCTTTTTGCCGATTTTTTTCTCTGCTGTTTTCTCCTTCTCCCTTTCCCAACTTTCTCCCTCTTTTTTTTTTTCTTTTCTTTCCCATTTTTCTTCCTTTTCCTTTCTCATTTTTTTTCTGTTCTTTCTCTCCCCTTTCTTTTTTATTTTCTCGGTTTTTTTGCCTGTTTCGGGGCCCTCACTTCGATTTTTTTGGGCTGAGGGGAGGAGAAGGGAGAGGGGAAATAGCCCCAAAATAGCCCTAAAAATGCACATTTTAACCCCAGAGAACGAGCTCAAACTGCACAGAAATAGCCCCAAAAATAGCCCTAAAAATGAAGATTTTAAGTCTATGGATTAAGATAAAACGGGACTAAAATTACCCCAAAAAATCCAGATTTTAACGCCAGGGAATGAGATGAAACTGCTCAAAATTAGCCCCAAAAATTGCCCCAAAAATCCAGATTTTAACCCCAGGGAATGAGATGAAACTGCTCAAAATTAGCCCCAAAAATTGCCCCAAAAATCCAGATTTTAACCCCAGGGAATGAGATGAAACTGCTCAAAATTAGCCCCAAAAATTGCCCCAAAAATCCAGATTTTAACTCCAGGGAATGAGATGAAACTGCTCAAAATTAGCCCCAAAAATTGCCCCAAAAATCCAGATTTTAACCCCAGAGAACGAGATCAAACTGCACAGAAATAGCCCCAAAAATAGCCCCAAAAATGAAGATTTTAAGTCTATGGATTAAGATAAAACGGGACTAAAAATAGCCCCAAAAATCCAGATTTTAACCCCAGAGAATGATAAAACGGGACTAAAAATAGCCCCAAAAATCCAGATTTTAACCCCAGAGAATGAGATGAAACTGCTCAAAATTACCCCAAAAATCCAGATTTTAACCCCAGGGAATGAGATGAAACTGCTCAAAATTAGCCCCAAAAATTGCCCCAAAAATCCAGATTTTAACCCCAGGGAATGAGATGAAACTGCTCAAAATTAGCCCCAAAAATTGCCCCAAAAATCCAGATTTTAACGCCAGGGAATGAGATGAAACTGCTCAAAATTAGCCCCGAAAATTGCCCCAAAAATCCAGATTTTAACCCCAAGGAATGAGAAAAACCAGGCCTAAAATCAGCCCTAAATGATCCTTTAAAATTCTTACCCTGTTCCTAAATCCGGGAGTGAAATCCCAAAATCATCCCGAAAATTGGGATTGAAATCCTAAAATTGGGATGGGATTGA
>NW_024509832.1:0-543 GCF_017590135.1 Pyrgilauda ruficollis | reverse complement strand
ATTTCATGATAAACCAACCCTCTGCTTTTGATCACTTTCGTGTGTAACCATGGATGTGAATGTACATTAGTACCACGAAAAGAAAAGGGGAAGAAAAAGTCCAATCACAGAAGCACACCAACCTGAACCACATGCTTCCCAACCAAAGGGTATTTGTAGATACCAGAATTACCATTTCTCTTCAAGACAACTGATCCTTTTAATGAAAATATAAGAAGCCCTAGAGAAATTCTGGTTGGTCGTTATTAAATGCACGGACCTCATGCATTTTTTTTCCAGGAAAATGACTGAAGCTTGGCTTTAGCATAATCCTGAAGATTATTTACATCTTCTGTATTTTTTTCCACTGCTGCTGAATAATCAAGGCTCCTTAGAAAACCACTGCCAGAGAATCATAAGTATTTTTCCCCTTCCTTTCCTCTCTCTTTTACCTGCTTTTATACATTCTTTCTTGCACAGGAGCAGTGAGGAGGTGTTGGAGGTTAGGATTTTTTCTTTTCTTTCTCTCAGGGAATGTTGTCCCATTTGTTGCCTAAGAGATGA
>NW_024509831.1:0-543 GCF_017590135.1 Pyrgilauda ruficollis | reverse complement strand
ACACTCTGGGGATGCAGACACAGCCGGTGTTCTGTTCAGTGCATTTACGTGGCAGGGCAGACCAACACTTCATCCACCAGCACCCCAAGTGCTCCTCCTTGGGCTCAATCCCCTCATCACCCAGCCTTTGTCCTGCATGTTTGGGATTGCTGCAGTCCAGCTGCAGCAGATTCTGCCCCTGCTCTGCTCTGGTGATACTGGAGAACTCTGTAAATCTCTGGGTCACTGGGAACAAGGAAGACAAGCCTCAGGTGAGGGATATCCAGAGCATGGCCTCAAGGAGGATCCACGGCTGATGGTTTGGGACAGCCATTGCCCGTGACATTGGGGCATTTTTCAGGTTAGCTGCTCTTGCCTGGCACAGCCTGGGGAGTCACAAGTTTGGGAACACTTTGCTTCCCACATATCTGCAATTCCATATCCCGTTCTCAAGACTGTGCCCATCTGACCATGGCAGCAGTATTGGTGAGGTGGTATTCACTCCCAAAATGGTGGATGAGAGAAGAGGTGCCAGTATCCTGCACCTGGACTTGTGCAAGTCCT
>NW_024509830.1:0-544 GCF_017590135.1 Pyrgilauda ruficollis | reverse complement strand
GGAATTGGAATTCCAGGATTTGGGACTGGAAATTCTGGGATTTGGGAATGGGATTACCTTGGATTTGGGATTTTGGGACTTGAGATTTGGACTGGGATTACCTTGGATTTGGGATTGGGAATTCCAGGGTCTGGGATTGGCATCAAGGGATTTGGGATTTGACACTGGGAATTTTGGGATTTGGGATTGGGATTTTGGGATTGGGATTCGGGATGGGAATTTAGGGATTTGGGATTGGGAATTTTGGGATTTAAAATTGGGATTTGGGATTGGGAATTACCTTGGGTTTGCTATTTGATATGGGAATTTTGGGATTGGGATTTGAGAGGGGAAATTGGGATGGGTTTACCTTGGATTTGGGATTGGGATTTGGGATGGGAATTTTGGGATTTCGGGTGGGAATTTTGGGATCCGGGATGGGAATTCAGGTATTAGGACTTGGAAATTTTGAGATTTGCGACTGGGAACTGGGATTGGTTACCTTGGATTCAGGACTGGGAATTCAGGGATTTGGGACGGGAATTTAGGGATTGGGATGGGAATT
>NW_024509829.1:0-544 GCF_017590135.1 Pyrgilauda ruficollis | reverse complement strand
TGGGATTGGGGGAAAAATCCGAAATTTGTCCCGAAAAACGTCCGAAAACCCGACCAAAAAACGTCCCAAAATTCTTCCAAAAACCCTCCCAAAATCCATCAAAAAACGTTCCCAAAATTTCACCAAATCCGTAAAAAAATCCCCCCTTAAATTCACCGAAAAAAGTCTCAAAAACTTTCCAAAATCTGCCAAAATTCCTCCCCGAATTCCACCCAAAATTCCCACAAATTCATCCCGAAAAAACCCTCCCAAAATCCGCCCCAAAATTCCCTCAGAAAGTTCCCAAAACTCTCCCAAAATCTCCTAAAAAATCCCCAAAATGCCCCAAAAATCCCAGAATTCCCAAATCCTCCTAAAATTCCCCAAAATCCCCAAAATCCTCCCAAATCTCCACAAAACTTCCCAAAATTCCCCAAAAATCCCCCAAAAACTCCCAAAATTCAACAAAATCCCAAAAAATTACCCCAAAACTATCCCCAAAACACCCCAAACCTCTCCAAAATCCCCCTAAAATTTAAAAAAAAATTCCCCAAAACTCCCCAAA
>NW_024509828.1:0-544 GCF_017590135.1 Pyrgilauda ruficollis | reverse complement strand
AGGGAAAAGGGCCGGCGTTCGTGTGCTCTGAGATCCCAAAAGATTTCTGGGGCCCACGAGGAATATCCTGCTCCTCCTGCACACTCCAGGCAGCATTTTGGGTGTGGAAGAAGAGAGATTTGGGCAGGAAATTCCCGATCTGTTAACTCTGAATCAGGAGAGAAACTGAGCAGGGATTTTGGGTCTCTCCATCCCCTCTGGGATGATTTTCACCCCTCTGAGATCCCATACACTTTGTGGGGCCCATGGGGAAATCCCTGCTCCCCCCACACCCCCCAGCAGCACTTCGGGAACGGCAGGGGGAAGTTGGGGCTGGAAATTCCCGCTCTGTTCAGCTCCCATTCTTGCCTCCCCTTTGTCCCCCGGCCATCTGTCCCTCCGCTCGTGCCATAAATACCAACCCGGCTTTGTCCCTGCCCCAAAAGGCACCGAGGGCCCCCCCGAACCCCCCCAGAGCTGCCGGGGGCTCTGGTTTGGGGCAGCATCGCCATTCCCCCCATCCAGGGCGAGAAGAGATAGAAATAAATAAAATAAAATAAAATAA
>NW_024509827.1:0-544 GCF_017590135.1 Pyrgilauda ruficollis | reverse complement strand
TCCCTAAAATCCCCATAAATTCCCCCCAAAACCCCAAATTCCTGCCAAAATCCCCGTAAAATTCCCCAAAAATCCCCCGGAATCGCAGGAAGCGCCCCGAAATGCCCCGCAAACCCCCCCAGAATCCCACAGGAATTGCCCAAAATTCCCAGGAATTCTCCCCAAAATCCTGGGAATTCTCTCTAAAACCCCAATAAATTCCCCCCAAAACTGGGAATTCCTCCCAAAATCCCAAATTCCCCCCAAAATCCCCGTAAAAACCCCCCATAAATTCCCCCCAAAACTGGGAATTCCTCCCAAAATCCCAAATTCCCCCCAAAATCCCCGTAAAATCCCCCTAAAACCCCCCGGAATCGCAGGAAGCGCCCCGAAATCCCCCCCAGGACCGCAGGAACTGCCGGGAGCCGCCCGCAATTCCCGAATCCCGGAATTCCCGGGTCCCACCTTGCAGTAGTGCTTGAAGACGTCGGCGGCGGCGCGGAGCCGCAGCACGCCGCCGAGCAGCAGGCGGCAGAACGCGGCCAGCAGCGCCCGGCGCCCCTGC
>NW_024509826.1:0-544 GCF_017590135.1 Pyrgilauda ruficollis | reverse complement strand
TACACCTTTGAACATTTGTAAAATGTTAAGGAAATTGAGCTAAAGCTGTATGTAGGTCACATTTTGTCTGACCTTTCCTTTCTTTTACAATTACTTTGTCAGGCAGCTATATCATATCTTTAGTGTATAATTTTACATTGATCTTGTTCTGTGATTTCCAATCTCTTCAGTAAAATCAAACAGAATATAATTTTCAATCAGGTGAAATTCTGAAAATACTCCACATGGTACTCAGTGTAAGTTTTCAAATTCACTGTACATTTTGGTATCTGCCAGTCAAGCTGAAAGAGCAAGTATGCAGGTAGCTGTAATAAGTCATCATCCTCTGTAAAGGCAGGCTATTTACCTCATCAGAAGGAGCATACATTTTGCAAGGTAAATTGAAGTAGGGATATGGTGAGTCTCAAGTAATTCCTGATTTTTGGGAAATGCTTTTTAACAGTAAAATAGTTCTTCATTCTTACCTCTAATTTGTTGCTCAGTGGTGGGAAAGGTACCCCCAGTCCCCCAGGAAATACCCCTCTGTGTATAGCTTCCTTATATT
>NW_024509825.1:0-544 GCF_017590135.1 Pyrgilauda ruficollis | reverse complement strand
CACAAACTTCCTTTTTCCCTTCCTCCCTGTTTTACTCTGCTGTGTTACTAGAGAGATAAATGAGAATAAAACAAAAGGAAGTGTAAATTTGGGAAACACAGGGCTGTTTTGATCATCTAGTTGCTTTTGTGCCATCATTGAAAATTCTATTTCTGTGAAAGAAATTCTTTTAAATCAGAGGAGAACTTTCTGCCTTCACTGCTCATTGAGATGTTTTGTGGTACACACAGGTACAATAATATGACAGCAGAGCTTCAGGTATGCTGAATGATTCCCATTTATCCCAAAGCTTTGCATGAAACAAAGTATTATGAAATCATTGAACAAGTCTCTTTCTAAGGCTCCCAGAGCAGGCAGTCTGAACCCAATACCTTCCAAGAGTACAATGAAATGAGATCTTCAGCCCTATTGCAATATTTATCCCAAGGCATCAGATGGAACTACAGAGCTTAATACTGCAAGGAATTACAGTAGCATTTTTTATCATCTCCAGCTTACATCTCAGCCTTGCTTTCATTTACTTACCTTTAAATTCAGTGTATTT
>NW_024509824.1:0-544 GCF_017590135.1 Pyrgilauda ruficollis | reverse complement strand
ATGTCCAGAGTGAGCCATGAGAGATGAGCCTGGTTTGGATGTTGCTGCCCTCACCCAGGCTGGGGTCCCTTCCCTTGGCTGTGTGATTGGCAGCAACGATTTCAGAAGCTGCCGTAGCTCTGCCTTCCACACCATAAATCCTTGGAGCAGTTCATCCAGCTGAACCTTAAAGCTGACTGCTTCTTTTTATGGAGATCCCTCACATTTTTCATTGCCTTTGCATCAGATCTCATCAGTCCCACTCTCCTGCCAGAATGCGAAGTGCCAGGAAAAATCCGATCTCTTTGGAGCTGACCATAATTATGGCAAATAAATCTGTCACTTCAAGACAAGTGTCAGTGTCCCCTGTTCCAGTGCACTGGACAGAAGTACTGTCCAGGAAAGGAACTGCTCATCTGACCTCTACTATTAGCCTTAAGCTTTATGGAATAAAAGTAAATCTGCCTTTCCCTGGGGATTTCTATTTCTTTCATGCAAAGAAAGTTATTTGCTTGAATTGATTTTTACCTTAGTGCATATCATGGAATCCTGGGATGGTTTGGGT
>NW_024509823.1:0-544 GCF_017590135.1 Pyrgilauda ruficollis | reverse complement strand
TTTTTTCTAGGCTCTGTCTTCCATCGTGTCAGTCCTTTTACAAGACTCACACAAGGCAGGAAGGCAGTGGTTAAAGGGGGATTTGCAGGATTTGGTGCATGGGTTGCACCTCCAAGGGGTGACACCGGAGTGCTGGCTGTCACTAGGTGGTACTGCAGAATCGGGAAACACCAGATTGCAGAACACCAAACACCAGAAATGCCACTGCTGTGCAAGCACAGGAGGCCCGGGAGAAGTTACAGCAGCCATGAATGCACTCCTTGAGTGAAGCCAGCTCTCGGGTGGCCGCTCAGAAGTGTCCTTTGCGCTGCTCAGCCCCTTCTCCTTCCCAGCACACGGCAGCAGCTTGCTGTGGTTTGGAGTTACACCAAACAAGCTGGTGGCTGGTGACACGGACACGCTTGGTGAGGTTTTCCTTCTGGTTCAGGTGTTCTCCCAGCTGTGCCAGGAGGGCTCTGTCCTCTTTTGTCCCCTCCTGTGCCAGGACAAGGCCGGGGCTGCTGCCCGTCTCGCTGGGCGCTGCTGGGCCACTGGAAGCTCCTAC
>NW_024509822.1:0-8182 GCF_017590135.1 Pyrgilauda ruficollis | reverse complement strand
GAAAATGGGAATTATTGCAGGGAAAAATTGGAGTTGTTGGGGAAAAAAATGGGAATTATTGGAGGAAAATGGGAAAAAATGGGGGGAATATGGGAATTGTTGGGGAAAAATGGGAAAAAATGGGGATTATTGGGGGGAAATGGGAATTGTTCTGGGAAAAATGGGAATTCTGGGGGGTGGGGAGGGAAGCGGGGTGGGAAAAGGGGAATTTGGGGAATTCCGGGCGCTCCCCTCAAGAAAGAGCGCCCCCCCCACAGCAGCCGCCAATCCGCAGCGCTCCCTAGCGGGCGGGAGGACTGGAAAAAGAAAACGTGTGGGAGCGGTTTATGCAAATTAGGACGCGCGACGGGGCGGAGCATAACTCAGGCTTGGGGGCGTGGTTTATGATAATTTACAGCGTGTCGGGGCGTGGGGTATGTAAATTCAGAGTACGGGGTTTTCGCTGTTTTTGTGATGGGGCGTGGTTTATGTAAATGAGAGCCACAGGGCTGGCGCCCTGCGCCTCGGGGCGTGGTTTATGCTAATATCCACCCTGCTGGGCGTGGATTATTCTAATGAGAGGTCCCTCAGGGGGGGGCTTGGCCGCTGAGGCGCCAGCGCGGGGGCGTGTCTATTCTAATGCCTGTCCGGGGGCGCGGTTTATGCTAATCAATTCCTCCCCGTACTTTCTCGGGGGGGGCCCGGTACCGAGCGGGGGGAGTCCCGTTAAACCCCCCCAACCCTTCCACGTCCCCTCCCCGTCCTTTCCGGTGCGCGGCGAGCGTCAACGGAGTCGCGGCCGCGATCAGGCATCGCCGCGAACCCCTAAGCGGCGGGGCCCGGCGGGGTCCTGGCGGCGTTGCCCGTGCGGGGGCGCCTGGGAGACCCCGCGCCGGGCGCCGCTGAGGCCTCACGGTGAGTCCGCCACACAAAAAAGCCGCGAATCGGCCCCGAATCGCGGCTCTGTCGCGACAGCGGCGGCGACAGCGCGGCCGCGCCCCTCCCCCCCCCACCGGGGGGAGGGGGCGCGGGGTGGGGCCTTCGGCCTCCTCCTCCTCTTCCTCCGCCTCGGAGCGCTGCGGGCGGTGCTGCCGTGCCTTCCTCGCCCTCCTCTTCCTCGTCCTCCTCTTCCTCAGCCTTCTCTTCCTCATCCTGCTCTTCCTCACCCTCCTGTGCCTTCCTCGCCCTCCTCTTCCTCACCCTCCTCTTCCTCATCTTCCTCTTCCTCATCTTCTTCTTCCTCACCCTTCTGTGCCTTCCTCGCCCTCCTCTTCCTCATCTTCCTCGCCCTCCTCTTCCTGATCCTGCTCTTCCTCACCCTCCTCTTCCTCATTCTTCTGTGCCTTCCTCGCCCTCCTCTTCCTCACCCTCCTCTTCCTCATCCTCCTGTGCCTTCCTCACCTTCTTCCTCATCTTCCTCGCCCTGCTCTGCCTCTTCCTCCTCTGTGCCTTCTTCACCCTCCTCTTCCTCACCCTCCTCTTCCTCACCCTCCTGTGTCTCTTCCTCCTCTGTGCCTTCCTCCTCTCCCTCATCTTCCTCACCCTCATCTTCCTGTGCCTTCCTCACCTTCTTCTTTCTCATCCTGCTCGGCCTCCTGCTCTTCCTCACCCTCATCTTCCTCTGTGCCTTCCTCACCTTCCTCTTCCTCACCCTTCTGTGCCTTCCTCGCCTTTGTCTTCCTCATCCTCCTCATCCTCTTCATCCTCATTCTGTGCCTCTTCCTCCTCTGCCTCTTCTTCCTCCTCATCCTCCTCTTCCTCCTTTGCCTTTTCTTCCTCTTCCTCCTCCCGCTCTTCATCTTCCTCCCCTCCTCTTCCTCCTGCCTCTGGCTCTGTGTGTGTGTCTTCCTCACCCTGCTCTGCCTCTTCCTCCCTGTGCCTTCCTCATCTTCTTCTTCCTCATCCTCTGCCTCTTCCTCCTCATCTTCCTCTTCACCCTCTGCCTCATCTTCCTCACCTTGCTCTCTCATCTTCCTCTCCCTCATCCTCTGCCTTCTGCTCTTCCTCCTCTGCCTCTTCTTCCTCCTCATCCTCCTCTTCCTCCTCTGCCTCTTCTTCCTCCTCATCCTCCTCTTCCTCCTCTGCCTCTTCTTCCTCCTCATCCTCCTCTTCCTCCTCTGCCTCTTCTTCCTCCTCATCCTCCTCTTCCTCCTTTGCCTTTTCTTCCTCTTCCTCCTCCCGCTCTTCATCTTCCTCCCCTCCTCTTCCTCCTGCCTCTGGCTCTGTGTGTGTGGCCTTCCTCCCCCTCCCCCTCCTCCTCCTCAGGGCTTTGGGAGGGAGCTGGGCCGGGGGTCTGTGGCCTTCCTCCCGCTCCTCCTCCTCCTCCTCCCCGGGGAGCTGCTGCTCTTGGGGTTGGTGCTGGAGCTGCCCCGCTCTTCCTCCCGCTTCATCTTCCTCCCCTCCTCTTCCTCCTGCCTCTGGCTCTGTGTGTGCGGCCTTCCTCCCCCTCCTCCTCCTCCTCCTCAGGGCTTTGGGAGGGAGCTGGGCTGGGGGTCTGTGGCCTTCCTCCCGCTCCTCCTCCTCCTCTTCCTTTTCTTCCGCCTCTTCTTCCTCCCGCTCTTCCTCCTCTTCCTCCTTTCCTTTGCCTCCTCTTCCTGCTCTTCCTCCTCTTCTTCCTCCTACTCTTCCTCCTCCTCATCGCTCTCTTCTTCATTTCCTTCTCTTCATCCTCTTCTTCCTCTTCATCCTCGTCTTCCTCGCCTTCACCTTCCTCCTCCTCCTCCTCCTCAGGGGTTCGGTTCTGGAGCTGGCCCTGGCCTGTCCTGCCCTTCCTCCCCTTCCTCTTCCTCATCTTCCTCCTTGTGCTCTTCTTCGCCTTCTGGTAATTCCTGGCCTGTCCTGCCCTTCCTCCCCTTCCTCTTCTTCCTCTTCCTCATCTTCCTCCTTGTGCTCTTCCTCCTCTTCTGGTAATTCCTCCTCCTCTTCCTCTTCCTGTTCTTCCTCCTTTTCCTCCTCTTCCTCTTCCTGCTCTTCCTCCTTTTCCTCCTCTTCCTCTTTTTCCTCTTCCAGCTCTTCGTCTTTTCTTGGTTTTCTTCTTCCTCTTCTTCCTCTCCTTCTTCTGTTCCTCCTCTTCTTCATCTTTCTCACCTTCCTCCTCTTCCTCCTTTCCATCTTCTCCTCCTCTTCCTCTTCTTTTTCCTCCTCCTCTTCCTCCTCTTCCTCTTTTTCTTCTTCCAGCTCTTCATCTTTTCTTGGTTTTCTTCTTCTTCCTCTTCTTCCTCTTTTTCTGTTCCTCCTCTTCTTCATCTTTCTCCCTTTGCTCCTCTTCCTCCTCTTCATCTTTTCCTGCTCTTCCTCCTTTCCATCTTCTCCTCCTCTTCCTCTTCTTTTTCCTCCTCCTCTTCCTCCTCTTCCTCTTTTTCTTCTTCCTCCTCTTCCTCCTCCTCCCCTCCCCCATCCCTCCTGCTCAGGTTCAGGATTTGGGATTTCCCCTCCCCCCTCCCGGGGCCCCAAAATCCCCAAATCCCAAAAATCCCCAAAATTCTGAATCCCCAAAATCCTGAAAACCCAAAATCCCCAATTCCCAAAAATCATGAAAAACCCAAATTCCACAAAAATCCCAAAATCCTGAAAACCCCAAAATCCCGAAAATTGGCCCTAAAATCCCGAATTCCCCAAAACCCCCAAATCCTGGAAATTGGCTCCAAAATCCTGGGAATTCTCCCCCAACCTCAAATCCCAGGAATTCCCCCCAAATTCCCGAAATCTCAAATTCCTAAAATCCCCAAATCGCAGCAATTCTCCCCGAAATCCCGGGATTCCCCCCCAAATCCCCAAAAATCCCCAAATCCCCGGAATTGGCCCCAAATCCCCGGGGGTTTTCCCTCCCCAGTCGGTTCCGTGTGCAATAAACGGCGCTCCCTGCTCCTTCCCGGGGCCTTTTCCGGGCTTTTTTTGGGAATTCCGGGGCTTTTTTGGGGAATTCTGGGGGGTTTGTTGGGAATTCTGGAGATTTTTTTGGGAATTCTGGAGATTTTTTGGGGATTCCAGGGGTTTTTTTGGGAATTCCGGGGGTTTTTTGGGAATTCCGGGGAAACTGAGGCACGGCGAGAGGCGGAAGGGGGAGGGGCGTTCCGGGGGGTTCTGGCCTGGATTGGACGGGAATGGGGCTGGAGCTGAGGCCCGGAGTAACCTCAGAGTAACCCTGGAGTAACCTTGGAGTAACCCCGGAGTATCCCTGGTGTAACCTCGGAGTATTTCTGGAGTAACTGCAGAGTAACCCCGGAGTATCCCTGGCATGACCTCAGTGTACTCCTAGAGTAACCCTGGTGTATCCCTGGAGTATCCCCGGAGTGCGGGGTGGAATCTGTGCCCTGTGTAACCCCTGAGTAGGAGCCTGGGGCTGGAATTGCAACCCGGAGTATCCCTGGAGTATCCCTAGAGTATGGGGCTGAATGCTGTGACCGAGGCTCAGAGTATCCCTGGAGTATCCCTGGATCAGCCCCAGAGTAACCCTGGTGTAACCTCGGAGTATCCCTGGAGTATCCCCAGAGTAACCCTGGAGTAACCTCGGAGTACTCCTGGATTAGCCCCAGAGAAACCCTGGAGTATCCCCGGAGTATTCCTGGTGTAACCTCAGAGTATTCCTGCAGTGACCTCGGCGTAACCCCAGAGTATCCCTGGAGTAACCCCAGAGTATCCCCAGCATATTCCTGGAGTATCCCCGGAGTATTTCTGGAGTATCCCCTGAGTATGGGGCTGGAATTCCAGCCCAGATGAGCCCTGGAGTATCCATGGAGTATTCTCAGGGTATCCCTGGAGTAGGGGGCTGGATGCTGGGAATCAGGCTCGGAGTATCCCTGGAGTATCCCTGGAGTATTCTCAGAGTATCCCTGGAGTAGGGGGCTGGATGCTGGGAATCAGGCTCGGAGTATCCCCGGAGTATCCCCGGAGTACGGGGTGGGATTTGTGCCCTGTGTAACCCCTGAGTCGGAGCCTGGGGCTGGAATTCCAGCCTGGAGTATCCCCAGAGTATCCCCTGAGTATCCCCTGAGTTCAGGGTCCAGGTTCTGGAGTATCCCCTGAGTGAGAGGTCAAAGGTCAAGGCCTGAGTATCCCTGGAGCATCCCTTGAGTATCCCCGGAGTATCCCCAGAGTATCCCCTGAGTTCAAGGTCCAGGTTCTGGAGTATCCCCTGAGTGAGAGGTCAAAGGTCAAACCCAGAGTATCCCTGGAGTATCCCCTGAGTATTCCCTGAGAGGTCAAAGGTCAAGGCCTGAGTATCCCCAGAGTATCCCCGGAGTATCCCCTGAGTAGGAATTTTGGGTTGGAATTCCAGCCTGGAGTAACCCTGGAGTATCCCCGGAGTAAATCCCAATCCCGTTCCAGGGCTCAAACTGGGAATGGAGAATTCCAGACTGGGAATGGGGAATTCCAAATGAGGAATGGACGGATCCAAACTGGGAATGGACGGATCCAAACTGGGAATCCCAAACTGGGAATGGGGGAACCCAAACTGGGAATGGGGAATTCCAAACTGGGAATCCCAAACTGGGAATGGGGAATCCCAAACTGGGAATTCCAAACTGGGAGTCCCAAACTGGGAATGGGGAATCCCAAACTGGGAAGCCCAAACTGGGAATTCCAAACGGGGAATGGGCGGATCCAAACTGGGAATGGGAAGTTCCAAACTGGGAATGGATGGATCCAAGCTGGGAATGGGGAATCCCGAATGGGGAATCCCGAACTGGGAATGGGCGGATCCAAACTGGGAATGGGGAATTCCAAACTGGGAATGGGGAATCCCAGACTGGGAATTCCAAACTGGGAATGGACGGATCCAAACTGGAGGTGGATGGATCCAAACTGGGAATCCCAAACTGAGAATGGGGAATTCCAAACTGGGAATTCCAAGCTGGGAATTCCAAACTGGGAATCCCAAACTGGGAATGGACGGATCCAAACAGAGAATCCTGAACTGGGAATGGGGAATCCTGAACTGGGAATTTTTCCCAGGAATTCCCCCCAAAACCACAACAAAAATGAGAATTTTGGGATTGCCCCCGGGGTTTTCCCTGGAAAAAAAGCAGGAAAAGGACCCCAAATCGGGGATTTTTTCCGGAATTTTCCACGGAATGTGACGCTGGCTCTCGTTGCAGTTGACATGGATGATGAAGACGGCCGGTGCCTGTTAGATGTCATCTGGTGAGTCCGGAATCTTCTGGAATTTTCCTGGGAAATAACCCAAAAAAGGCGGGAAATGACCCAAAAGAAAAGGAGGGAAATGAACCCAGAAAAAGACAGGAAATGGCAAAAAAAAAAGAGGCAGGAAATGACCCAAAAAGAGGCGGAAAATAACCCAAAAAAAGGCAGGAAATGGCGAAAATAAGGCGGGAAATGACCCAAAAAAAAGGCGGGAAGTGGCCCAAAAAAGGGATGGAAATGACCCAAAAAAAAAGGATGGAAATGACCCAAAAAAAGGCGGGAAATGGCAAAAAAAAGGCGGGAAATGACCCAAAAAGACGCGGGAAATAACTCAAAAAAAAGGCGGGAAATGACAAAAATAAGGCGGGAAATGACCCAGAAAAAAGGCGGGAAATGGCCCAAAAAAAGGAGGGAAATGACCCAAAAAAAGGCGGGAAATGACCCAAAAAAAGGAGGGAAATGACCCAAAAAAAGGTGGGAAAATGGCCCCAAAAAAGGCGGGAATTGTCCCAAAAAGGTGGGAAATGGCCAAAAAAAAGGCAGGAAATGACCCAAAAAAAAGGCGGGAAATGACCCAAAAAAAAGGATGGAAATGACCCAAAAAAAGGCGGGAAATGACCCAAAAAAAAGGCGGGAAGTGGCCCAAAAAAAGGCAAAAAATGGCCCCAAAAAAGGCGGGAATTGTCCCAAAAAGTCTCGAAAAAGTCCTGGGAAGGGCTGGGAATTCTCTGGAGAGGTGGAAAAATTCCCAGAGAGGGTTGGGAACGTCCCCAAAACCGTGGAAAACTCCCCCAGGGTGGCTCCGACCCCCCCGAAATCCGGAATTTTGGGACGACGAGCGCGGGAAATCCCAAATTCTCCCGGAATTCCCGGAATTCCCTCCCTGAGCCTCCCCTCCCCCCTCTCTCCCCAGCGATCCGCAGGCCCTGAACGATTTCCTCCATGGATCCGAGAAGGTGAGCGCCCCCAAAACCCCAAAATCCCATTTTTCCTAAAAAAATCCCATTTTTCCATTAAAAACCCATTTCTCCTAAAAAACTCTCTATTTTTCCATTAAAAAATCCCATTTTTCCATAAAAAAAATCCCATTTTTCCGTAAAAAAATCCCATTTTTCTTTAAAAAAATCCCATTTTTCCATTAAAAACCCATTTCTCCTAAAAAACTCTCTATTTTTCCATTAAAAAATCCCATTTTTCCATAAAAAAAATCCCATTTTTCCGTAAAAAAATCCCATTTTTCTTTAAAAAAATCCCATTTTTCCATTAAAAACCCCATTTCTCCCAAGAAACTCTCTATTTTTCCATTAAAAAATCCCATTTTTCCATAAAAAAATCCCATTTTTCCATAAAAAAATCCCATTTTTCCGTAAAAAAATCCCATTTTTCTTTAAAAAAATCCCATTTTTCTTTAAAAAAATCCCATTTTTCCATTAAAAACCCCATTTCTCCTAAGAAACTCTCTATTTTTCCATTAAAAAATCCCATTTTTCTTTAAAAAAATCCCATTTTTCCGTAAAAAAATCCCATTTTTCCATAAAAAAATCCCATTTTTCTTTAAAAAAATCCCATTTTTCCAAAAAACCTCTCATTTTCCCATTAAAAAATCCAATTTTTTCATTCAGAACCCCCCATTTTTCCGTTTAAAAATCCCATTTTTCCGTCAAAAATCCCATTTTTCATCTATCCCACCTCTCTCCATCCACCACCCCCACCAAGCTCAGATTTTTTGGGAATTTTTTCCTCTCAAACAGGCGGGAATTTGGGGCCATTCCCAACCCACCCCCCCTCACTACTGCCTTCTGGGTTTTTTTAATATTCCCCCCATTTTTCCCCATTTTTTCCCCTTTTTTCTCCATTTCTCCCCATTTTTTCAATTTTTCCCCATTTTTCCTGTTTTTCCCCCATTTTTTCCCCTTCCCCCCCTTTTCTCCCCTTTCCACCATTTTCCTTTTCCCCCTTTTTTTCCCCATTTTTTCCCATTTTCCCCCATTTTCCCCCCATTTTTCCATTCTTTCTCCATTTTTTTTTCGTATTTTTCCCTATTTTTTCCCCATTTTCC
>NW_024509821.1:0-544 GCF_017590135.1 Pyrgilauda ruficollis | reverse complement strand
GCCTGAGCCCCAGCAGTGCCAGGCTCCTCGGCAGCACAGCGGGCACAGGGCACACTGGGGTTGCACTGGCACACCTGGGAAGGCTTTTCTCCCTCCTGGTTTTTGTGGTTTGGGGTTTTTGTGCTGGGTTTTTTGGGTGAGCAGCTGCTGCCAAGGGAGTGCCTTCCCTCGAGGGCAGCTCTCACTGCACGGAGCTGTTGAATGCATTTGGAAATCGTGGCAAGGTGAAATGATTTTGGAAAGGGATCGCCAGAAAGGTTTAACAGCTGGTGTTACGAAAATGAGACTTTGTGCCAGGGTTACCCCTTGTGCAGAGGAGAGAGCTGCTGCCCAGCCTCTCCTGGGGCAGGGCTCTCCTCGCTGGCAGGGGCTGCCCAAGGCATCTCTGGAGCTGTGGGCTCCGGGCAGGAGGTGAGACCTGGAGAACTGGAAAAAAAGATTTTCTGGTGGAATTCCACGGGGCAGGTGGGGAGCAGAGATCTCTGCAGCTGGGGCTGTGGACTCCCCATCCCTGGAGCCCATCCCAAGGCCAGGCTGGACAGGG
>NW_024509820.1:0-544 GCF_017590135.1 Pyrgilauda ruficollis | reverse complement strand
TGGGATGGGATAGAACGGGATGGGACGCAATGGTAACAAACGCTCGTGGCTCTCAGAGTCTCCACACAGCTGGCCCATGGATTGGTCGCAAGCAGAAGCAATCCCCATGGACCATCGCCCGCTGCATTCCCAGCAGCAGACACAATTATTGTTCTCCTTCTCCTCTGAGGCCTCTCAGCTGCTCAGGAGACACATCCTGGGCGAAGGGATTTCCCATAAAACACCCCGGCGACGTCAGAGGGACGCGGGCTCAGGGCGACGAGGCCCTGGCGCGTCCTCCTGCCCCCGGAGGTGCTTCCAGAGGGCTCTGTGTGCAGCCCTCTGCGTTTTGTGTTGCTGAAATGGCTCCCGAGCTATTAAAGTCTCTTTTCCCAGCCCCGCCAGCCAAGAAGAAGCCGAGATGCGTCGGTTCTGCTTTTCAAGGTTGTTTATTTTCCCTTATCTGTAACATTTTCTCTCTGAGGTCTGTCCTGCAGACTGGCCGCCCTTGGGGTGGTGTCAACTTTTTATACTGAAGAGTATGTGTACTTTATTTAAAATATTT
>NW_024509819.1:0-544 GCF_017590135.1 Pyrgilauda ruficollis | reverse complement strand
CATAGCTTATAGAAATTTTGTCTTCATTCCACTCTGCAACTAGCTGTATTATTAGCATATAAGGTGAGGTTCTTAAAAAGTTCAGGTGAAATACTATATTTCTTTGTGTTTCTTTTGAAATAAAAGAACTACAGCACATTTTTGAAAACTTCTAATTGGGCAACTGAAGAAAGTTTTACACAAAGTAACTTGAAAATGTCATCCGTAGATCTACACAGTTTAGGTAGCTGTAGCATTTCTTGTCCTGCCAGGCATCAAAACCATAGCCAGGAATGATCCAATTCAGCTGGTATCCCTTAGCATTTATGTCAGCCTAAGCATTATCAGGAGGTTGACGAGTACCAAGTGGGACTAGATGTTAAGCACCACAGATTAAAAGAAGACAAAAAATTCAATCTGGTATACAAAGACTTAAGGGTTTTTTCTTCACTTTTAGTTTGTTTTGGTTTTTATCACAGTCATTGTACTCATGACATGGTTTAGTGCACTTGGCATTGCTGGATTAATGATAGGACTCGATGATCTTCAAGTCCTTTTCAAACTG
>NW_024509818.1:0-544 GCF_017590135.1 Pyrgilauda ruficollis | reverse complement strand
GGAGCCAAAACCACAGCCAAGAAACACTCTAAATAGCATAATATTGAAATAGAAACTATGTGATGTAAGATACTTTTTGTAACTAGCTCAAGGAATGAAAAAGATAACCAAGAAATTCTTCACATTATCCTATCTGGATAGAGATAACAGCAACAGACACCAAGATCCCAAGAGAAGAATTATTGCTTCCTTATCTGAAAAGCTCAGACTTTGAGGAACCAAGAAGGTTGATTTACAAGATGGGGGTGGGGGGAAGCTAAAATTAACAGAAACACCCTAGTTTGAAAGGAATGCTTGAATAATTCATGAGATATATGAATATGAAATAAGCTATTGCTTTTAAAGGGGTAATCCTTTGTTAGCAAGGTGTGCCTTTTGGTGGAGTGCCAGGCACCCAGATGTCCGTAATTCTTTGCTTTTTATTGTCTCTTATTGTCCTAATTTTTATTACTATTTTCATTACTATTTTCATTATTATTGTGAAAAATGTGTATTTTATGACTGGCTTTTGGCAAGTATTAAAATGAATATTGTATGCGCTATG
>NW_024509817.1:0-544 GCF_017590135.1 Pyrgilauda ruficollis | reverse complement strand
AACCCCCCCAGACCCCGATTTCGGGGTCCCCCCTGACTCCCTCCCCTCCCCCAGGGTCCCGCAGGCCCCCAGGGCCCCCAGGGCTACCCCGGACCCCGCGGCCTCAAGGTGAGAAACTCGGGGGGCCCAAAATTTGGGGTTTGGACCCGCCGGAATCAGAATTTTGGATTTTAAACAATTTCCCCCCAATTTTCACGTGATTTTCCCTAAATTTCCCTCATTTTCCCCAGATTTTTCTTGATTTTCCCCTGATTTTTCCATGATTTTCCCTCAATTTCCCTCATTTTCCCCTGATTTTTCCCTGATTTTCCATTATTTTCCCTAAATTTCCCTAATTTTCCCCAGATTTTTCTTGATTTTTCCCTGATTATTCTCATTTTTCCCCAAATTTTCCTCATTTTTCCCAGATTTTTCTTGATTTTTCCATGATTTTCCCCTGATTTTCCCTAAATTTTCGTCATTTTTCGCCTGATTTTTCTTCATTTTCCCTGATTATTCTCATTTTTCCCTAAATTTCCCTCATTTTCTCTGATTTCCCCTCATT
>NW_024509816.1:0-544 GCF_017590135.1 Pyrgilauda ruficollis | reverse complement strand
TGTTTTAACTTACATAATTGGAATTATGTTTTTAAACCTCCTGAAAGTTAATTATCAAAATTATGGAAGTTCATTATCAGAAACAAAGATACTGAAAAATAAAAATGAATGTGTTATGCTTAAATCAACTTTGTTAATCCAAAGTGAATCTCTCTTTTAAGTTCCTGCTGCCACATCTCTCATATCTTGCAAAATAAACAATTCTATATAATCCTTTCTTCAAAGAGCAATAGTAAGATGAAAACTGCACAAAATAATTTTATTTATGTGGTGGTTTAAAGCTCTAGACCAATGATTGGGTAATTGAAGTAAAGAAGCATTAAAACTTCAAAGGAATGCTCATGTTTTTTCAAAACACATTCTTCAGCTCAGATAATGCTATGCAAGGCCACAGTTGCCTCAGGATATAAATCAAATAGAAATGGACACTGTTGAAGATCTGAGAAGAAAAGTCCATAGTCTGGAGAAAAGAAATTTGGTATTACACCATCAACACCATCAAGAGGTAAGGACTGTTTTTGTTTCTTTGCTTTATTTTACCCTT
>NW_024509815.1:0-544 GCF_017590135.1 Pyrgilauda ruficollis | reverse complement strand
CTCACCCCCGCAGCCCGTCCCGGGCAGCGAGGCTGCTGTGGGCAGGTGCTGATGGCAGGATGGGTGCGGTGCCACCTCGGTGCGGTGACAAGCCCTCGAGGGCTGGGGAACAGGGCGGGGATCTGGGCTGGCCCAACCCTAACGGGGAAGGCAGCTGGGTTCCAGCTGCTCCGAGCTCCTGCTCACTCTGGTCCCCGTTTGGCCACATGAAGGAGACAGGTCCCTGCAGTTGGGAAAGGGGGGTGTCCTCACCCTCCAGAATCCCCAGAGTGGGCACCCCGAGCCACCTCCCAGCTCCTGGATGGGCAGAGGCTCTGGGAAGAAGAACAGTCCCTTCCTCCTCCTCTGCTCCAGGGCAGCCCCTGGCAGCAGGTCCTGGCACAGGACAGGGGACACGATGAGACAAGGGGGACCACGCACCCCGTGTGCATCCACACCCCCAACACACACAGAGGCGTTCAGAGATTGTTTATTTAAACCCACAGAAGGGCACGGACACGGTTTGGGCAAAAAGAAGGCAAATAAGACAAGCTTAAAAAAAAAA
>NW_024509814.1:0-544 GCF_017590135.1 Pyrgilauda ruficollis | reverse complement strand
CAGCTCCCTCAGCCACTCCTGGTGCTCAGAAACACAAATTTTCTGAGGTAAAATCCTGCAAAGTTTTTAACAAGACCCTTGGAAAAAATTCCTTTGGGAAGAGGAGAACAGTCAACCGCTTGTAATTCCGGCGTGGCTTCAAAGCAGGTGGAAAGCCAGAGGTGGAAAGCCAGAGGTTTTCCTCCTAATAAACGATGAATGTTTGCAGCTGGAAAACCAGGAGATCTCTCTGTGCAAAAAAAGCTTTGTGGAGCCCTTTCCCTGGAAATCTGGGCTATCAGGAATACAAGAACCTATAAACAGGCAATAATGTGAAGCTGAAAATAATGCAGACTGGACAGGTTTGGGTTTTGTTGGTCTCAAACCTCTCTCGGTTACAAACTGTCCTGGCTGCCATAAATCCTTCCAGATTCCTCTCCTGTTTTGTTGGGGTTTTTCTTCCAGGAACTGTTTGACTTTTGCAGACAGAAAGAGAAAAAAAAAATTAAATTGCTGCTTTTAACTTGGAAGATCAACCCATTTAAATGTGAGGTCAGGAGCTTGG
>NW_024509813.1:0-544 GCF_017590135.1 Pyrgilauda ruficollis | reverse complement strand
AAAAGCCTTTGAAGTGACTGAAGCTGCAACTGAAAGAGAAAACACGGCTCTGACTGGTGTAGCTCAGGTGTTTTTAGCAGCATCTAAATTCCAGGGGAACTGATACAGCTCAAATCCCTGAGGCCTGTCCAGCCAGTCTTCCCAAGTCTCCCCTGATTTCTAGTTCTGGATTCTCCTTCCCTGCCCAAGGAGCTTTGAGGTTCACCTCCCTCCTGTATCACCTTTTGCAAAGAGGGTTGGCTCAGCCCCTTCTCCCTAAAGGAGAGGAGGAGGAATGGCTGCAGGAACATCAAATCCCACCCGAACAGCTGGACAGGGCAGCAGTGCTGCAGCTCCCTGTCCCTTCGAGGGAGATGAGGAGAAGGCAGATGTTCTTCCTGCCCTTGAGAATCCTGACAGACCTGGCAGGCTGTGGGTGAGGGGAATGTGCTCCCAGGATGGACCTGGGCACTGGGAGAGCCATGTAAAAATCATTGAATGCCTATCTCCCTTTTCTGTGCTGAGATTTGCCAACTAGCAGTTGGCACTTTTTTTTTTTTTTTTT
>NW_024509812.1:0-544 GCF_017590135.1 Pyrgilauda ruficollis | reverse complement strand
GGCAGGGCTTTTATAGCAGCCCTGGCAATGCTCATATCCAGCCAGGCCAATCTGGACAGGGGACACTCCCTGCTGCTGACACCAGGGCTGTGCGGCCCCTGCCCCTCCCTGACTCAGCATCCCCCAGGTGCCAGCCCAGCACCTCCCGCTGCCCAAGCAATCTTGTCATTCCTGCCAAGTCAGGTACTTGATAGCCAGGATGGCACCCAGGAATGGGCTCCAGGAACACCTTTCATGGTCCAAAGGGGTGGGGAAGAGCTGGAATCAGCCCGGGTCTCACAAACATCTCTCCCCTTTTCCTTATGAAGACTAGGCCTGACAGGAGAAGTCTTTGTTCCCAGCCTCATGGAACCACCTGAGCACTGACAGCAGGCAGATGTGGTATGGTTCTGCTGGGCTGTCCTGTGATGCACAGACCCCCTCCAGGCTGAAGGCTCCCAACACTCCAGCACCACATGCTCCAGCCCGTGACAGTGATTCCTGGTGCCCATTCCTGGGTGCCATCCTGGATATCAAGTATCTGATGTGGCAGGAAGGACAAGAT
>NW_024509811.1:2699-8030 GCF_017590135.1 Pyrgilauda ruficollis | reverse complement strand
GGCTTGGAACAGTCAAAATACCCAAAAACCCGGTTGGGTACACCCGAAAATACCCAAAAACCGGCTGGGAACACCCAAAAATACCCCAAAAATCAGCGGGATCACTCGAAAAATCGGCTGGGAACACCCGAAATACCCCAAAAACCGGCTGGGAACACCTGAGAAGATCTGAAAAACAACCAGAAAAACCTGAAACCACAAAAAAAACACCCCAAAAATGGCCATGAACACCTGAAAACAGGCTGGGAACACCCGAAATACCCCAAAAACCGGCTGGGAACACCTGAGATCTGAAAAACAACCAGAAAGACCTGAAACCACAAAAAAACACCCCAAAAATGGGCTTGAACACCTGAAAACAGGCTGGGAACACCCGAAATACCCCAAAAAATCAGCTGGGAACACCTAAAATGCCTCAAGAATTGGCTGGAAACACCTGAAAATACCCCAAAAATCAGTTGGAAACACCTGAGAACACCTGAAAAACAACCAGAACAACCTGAAACCACCGAAAAATACCCAAAACATCAGCTGGGAACACCCAAAATATCCCAAAAACTGGCTGGGAACATCCAAAATATCCCAAAAATCAGCTGGGAACACCCAAAAATACCCCCAAAACGGCCATGAACACCCAAAAATACCCAAAAAATCAGCTGGGAACACCTGAAATACCCCAAAATCCGGCTGTGAACACCTGAGAATGTCTGATAAACAACAGGAAATACCCAAATACACCAAAAAATACCCCGAAACACCCCAGAAGTTGTCTGGACGCACCTGAGAACACCTGAAAAACAACCAGAACAACCTGAAACCACCGAAAAATACCCAAAACATCAGCTGGGAACACCCGAAATATCCCAAAAACTGGCTGGGAACATCCAAAATATCCCAAAAATCAGCTGTGAACACCCAAAATTACCGCAAAAACGGCCATGAACACCCAAAAATACCCAAAAAATCAGCTGGAACACCCGAAATACCCCAAAAACCGGCTGGGAACACCAGAGAATGTCTGATAAACAACAGGAAATACCCAAATACACCAGAAAATACCCCAAAACACCCCAGAAGTTGTCTGGACACACCTGAGAACACCTGAAAAACAACCAGAAACACCCAAAGCTACCGGAAAACACCCAAAAAAACGGCCAGGAAGACCTGAAAATACCCCAAAAACCGGCCTGAAACACCTGAAAACATCTGGAAAACAACTGGAAACACCCAAAAATACCCCAAAAATCGGCCAGAAACACCTGAGAACATCTGGAAAACAACTGGAAACACCCAAAAATACCCCAAAAATCGGCCAGAAACACCTGAAAACACCCCAAAAGATGGATGGAAACATGAAAATCACTGAAAAACATCTGTGGAACACCTGGAGAACAGCTGGAAACAGCCAAAATCCCCTAAAATACCCCAAAACTCAGCTGGAAACACCCCGGGAAACACCTGAAAAACAGCTGGAAACGCCCAAAAACACCCCAAGAAACAGCTGGAAACACAAAAAAAGACCAAATCATCTTAAAAACAGCAAAAATCACCTGGAAAACAGCTGGAAAACAGCTGGAAACACCCAAAATGACCAAAAATACCCCCAAACCAGCCAGAAAGAGTAAAAAACACCTGGAAATACCTGAAAAAAACAACAAAAAACAGCCAGGAACACCCCAAATCCCCCCAAAACAGCTGGAAATGCTAAAAATTACTTGAAAAACAGCTGGAAACAACCAAAATAGCCCAAAAAAATACCCCCGAACCAGCCAGAAACAGTGAAAAACACCCGGAAATGCCTGAAAAACAGCTGGAAACACCCAGAAATACCCCAAAACAACTGAAATTCAGCCAAAAATTCACCAGAAAAACCATCCGAAAACCCCCCAAAAATATCTGAAAAAACAGAAAACGCCCCAAAACCGCAGGAAAATACCCCAAAAAAATTCCCAAAACGGGGCGAAAGTCACTCGGAAACACCCAAAAAACACCTGGAGAAGAGAAAAAAATACCCCCAAAAATACCTGAAAAAAACCCAAAAATTTGGGGGAAACGACCGAAACTCATCAGAATTAAAAACCAAAAAAAACACCTGAAACCCACCCAAAAATCTCCCCAAAAATACCAAAAATCCCAAAACCCCCTCCCCAAAATTCACTGTGAACACCCCAAAGCCACTGTGAACCCCAAAATCCCTCCAAATTACCCCAAATTTTCCCAAAATTCCCCCCCAAATTTGCCCTGAATTACCCCAAAATTACCCCAAATTTCCCCCAAAATCCCCCCCAAAAATGGTCCTGAAGTCCCTCAAAATTACCCCAAAATCCCCCCCAGAAACACCTGAAAACACCCCAAAAGATGGATGGAAACATGAAAATCACTGAAAAACATCTGTGGAACACCTGGAGAACAGCTGGAAACAGCCAAAATCCCCTAAAATACCCCAAAACTCAGCTGGAAACACCCCGGGAAACACCTGAAAAACAGCTGGAAACGCCCAAAAACACCCCAAGAAACAGCTGGAAACACAAAAAAAGACCAAATCATCTTAAAAACAGCAAAAATCGCCTGGAAAACAGCTGGAAAACAGCTGGAAACACCCAAAATGACCAAAAATACCCCCAAACCAGCCAGAAAGAGTAAAAAACACCTGGAAATACCTGAAAAAAACAACAAAAAACAGCCAGGAACACCCCAAATCCCCCCAAAACAGCTGGAAATGCTAAAAATTACTTGAAAAACAGCTGGAAACAACCAAAATAGCCCAAAAAATACCCCCGAAACCAGCCAGAAACAGTGAAAAACACCCGGAAATGCCTGAAAAACAGCTGGAAACACCCAGAAATACCCCAAAACAACTGAAATTCAGCCAAAAATTCACCAGAAAAACCATCCGAAAACCCCCCAAAAATATCTGAAAAAACAGAAAACGCCCCAAAACCGCAGGAAAATACCCCAAAAAAATTCCCAAAACGGGGCGAAAGTCACTCGGAAACACCCAAAAAACACCTGGAGAAGAGAAAAAAATACCCCCAAAAATACCTGAAAAAAACCCAAAAATTTGGGGGAAACGACCGAAACTCATCAGAATAAAAAACCAAAAAAAACACCTGAAACCCACCCAAAAATCTCCCCAAAAATACCAAAAATCCCAAAACCCCCTCCCCAAAATTCACTGTGAACACCCCAAAGCCACTGTGAACCCCAAAATCCCTCCAAATTACCCCAAATTTTCCCAAAATTCCCCCCCAAATTTGCCCTGAATTACCCCAAAATTACCCCAAATTTCCCCCAAAATCCCCCCCAAAAATGGTCCTGAAGTCCCTCAAAATTACCCCACCCCCCAAAATCTTCCCCAAAATCTTCCCCAAATTCTCCCCCAAATTGGTCCTGAATTGCCCCAAAATCCCCCAAATAAACCCCAAAACCAGATGTGAGAATCGCGTTTTATTACAAACGGGAATTTTGGGGGGGATTTTGGGGCTTTTGTGGGAATTTTTTGGGATTTTGGGAAATTTTTTGGGAGGGGAATCTTAAAAAAAAAACTTGGGGGATTTTTAGGGAATTTTTTTGGGGTTTTTTTTGGATTTTTTGGGGAATTTTTTTTTTTTTTTTCGTTTTTAGGGGATTTTTTTGGGGTTTTTTAGGGAATTTTTTTTTGTTCTTTTTTAATTTTGGGGGGAATTTGGGGGATTTTGGGTCCCTCAGAAGTGGGCGGTGACTCGGTCGATTTCCAGGAGGTCGTCCAGGATCTGTGGGGGAGGGGAGAGAGGTCAGGGGCGCACCTGGCCCGGAACTCACCTGGCCAAACCTCACCTGTCCTGAGCCTCACCTGGCCAAACCTCACCTGGCCCGGAACTCACCTGGCCTGGAACTCACCTGGCCAAACCTCACCTGGCCAAACTTCACCTGTCCCAAGTCTCACCTGGCCAATCCTCACCTGTTTGAACCTCACCTGGCCAATCCTCACCTGGCCCGGAACTCACCTGGCCAGGAACTCACCTGGCCAGGAACTCACCTGGCCCAAACTTCACCTGGCCCGGAACTCACCTGGCCAAACCTCACCTGGCCTGGAACTCACCTGGCCAAACCTCACCTGTCCTGAGCCTCACCTGGCCTGGAACTCACCTGGCCAAGAACTCACCTGGCCAAACCTCACCTGGCCAAACTTCACCTGTCCCAAGTCTCACCTGTTTGAACCTCACCTGTTCAATCCTCACCTGTCCTGAACCTCACCTTACCTGGCCTGAACCTCACCTGTCCAAACCTCACCTGTCCTGAGTCTCACCTGGCCAAACCTCACCTGTTCAAAACTCACCTGTTTGAACCTCACCTGTCCAGAATTTCACCTGTTCAGTCCTCACCTGTCCTGAGCCTCACCTGGCCTGAAATTCATCTGTCCAATCCTCACCTGTCCAGAATTTCACCTGGCCCAAACCTCACCTGTCCAGTCCTCAGCTGTCCTGAACCTCAGCTGTCCTGAACCTCACCTGTCCAATCCTCACCTGGTCAAACCTCACCTGTTCAATCCTCACCTGTCCAATCCCCACCTGTGCTGAGCCTCACCTGTCCTGAACTTCACCTGTTTGAACCTCAGCTGTCCAGAATTCCACCTGGCCCAAACCTCACCTGTCCAATCCTCACCTGGCCCAAACGTCACCTGGCCTGCATCTCACCTGTCCCAAAACTCACCTGGCCAAACCTCACCTGTTTGAACCTCACCTGTCCAAACCTCACCTGTCCCAAGTCTCACCTCTCCAAACCTCACCTGTCCCAAGTCTCACCTGTTCAATCCTCACCTGTCCTGAGCCTCACCTGTCCAATCTTCACCTGGCCCGAACCTCACCTGTCCAAAACTCACCTGTTTGAACCTCACCTGTCCAATCCCCAGCTGTCCTGAACTTCACCTGTTTGAACCTCAGCTGTCCAAACCTCACCTGTCCCAAGTCTCACCTGTTCAATCCTCACCTGTCCTGAGCCTCACCTGTCCAATCCTCACCTGCCCTGAACCTCACCTGTCCAATCCTCACCTGGTCAAACCTCACCTGTCCAATCCCCACCTGTTCTGAGCCTCACCTGTCCTGAACTTCACCTGTTTGAACCTCAGCTGTCCAGAATTCCACCTGGCCCAAAACTCACCTGTCCAATCCTCACCTGGCCAAACCTCACCTGGCCTGCATCTCACCTGTCCCAAAACTCACCTGGCCAAACCTCACCTGTTTGAACCTCACCTGTCCAATCCTCACCTGGCCAAACCTCACCTGGCCTGCATCTCACCTGTCCCAAAACTCACCTGGCCAAACCTCACCTGTTTGAACCTCACCTGTCCAA
>NW_024509811.1:0-2564 GCF_017590135.1 Pyrgilauda ruficollis | reverse complement strand
GTGTCCCACACCTGCCCAGCCCCACACCTGCCCAGGTGTGACTCACGATGTCGGGGGTGGTGCCGATCTTCTTGGCCAGCTCGCCGCGCTCCATGGCGCTCAGGTACAGGAACCTGCCCAGCAGCTCCCCGTCCAGCACGTTGCGCACGGCGTTCTGCAGCAGGCGCCGCTCCGACTGCAGCAACCTGCACAGGTGGGACAGGTGAGCCACGGGTGGGACAGGTGAGCCACGGGTGGGACAGGTGGGGCAGGTGAGAGACAGGTGAGAGGTGAAAGGTGAGGGACGGATGAGAGACAGGTGAGGGACAGGTGGGACAGGTGAGAGGTGAAAGACAGGTGAGGGACGGGTGGGACAGGGCAGACAGGTGAGACAGGTGAGCGACGGGTAGGACAGGTGAGACAGGTGAGCGACGGGTGGGACAGGTGAGGGACAGGTGAGGGACGGGTGAGGGACAGGTAGGACAGGTGAAAGGTGAAAGGTGAGACAGGTGAGGGATGGGTGAGGGACAGGAGAACAGGTGAGAAGGGACAGGTGCAACTGGCGAGACAGGTGTGAGATAGGACAGGTGAGGGACAGGGGACACGTGAGACAAGGAAAACGTCAGATGGGACAGGTGGAACAGGTGAGACAGGTGTGAGATGGGACAGGTGTGACATTGGATGGGGTGGGACAGGTGAGACAAGTGTGAGATGGGACAGGTAAGGTGCAGGGGGACAGGTGAGGGATGGGGGGACAGGTGACAGGTGAGGGACAGGTGAGGGACAGGTGAGACAGGTGGGACAGGTGTGAGATGGCATAGATGTGGGACAGGTGACAGATGAATGAAGGACAGGTGAGGGACAAGTGAGAGACAGGTGAGGGACAGATGACAGGTGAGACAAGTGAGGGACAGGTAAGATAGGGACAGGTGAGGTGGCACAGGTGAGGTGGGACAGGTGAGGTGGGACAGGTGCGAGGCAATGCTAGGACAGGTGTGGGGCAGGTGTTGGTTCCTAAATGCCTTGAGGCTGAGCCCTGCCAGGTACGGCGGGTGTGACCAGGTGTGCCCAGGTGTATCCCAGCTGTGCCCAGGTGTGCCCAGGTGTACCCCAGGTGTGTCCTTACCTGAATGCCCGCAGGTTGAGCCCCGCCAGGTGCGGCAGGGCGGAGCTCAAGTGTGCCCACGTGTGCCCCAGGTGTATCCCAGGTGTGCCCAGGTGTACCCCAGCTGTGCCCAGGTGTGTCCAGGTGTACCCCAGATGTGCCCAGGTGTACCCAGGTGTACCCAGGTGTGCCCAGCTGTGCCCAGGTGTATTCCAGGTGTACCCAGGTGTATCCCAGGTGCACCCAGCTGTGCCCAGGTGTACCCCAGCTGTACCCAGGTGTACCCAGGTGTATCCCAGGTGTACCCAGCTGTACCCAGCTGTTCCCCAGGTGTGCCCTCACCTGAAGGCGCGCGGGTTGAGCCCCGCCAGGTGCGGCAGGGCGGAGCTCAGGTGTACCCAGGTGTATCCCAGGTGTGCCCAGGTGTTCCCAAAAACAACAAATCCCACCCCAAACCAAAAAACAACAAATCCCACCCCAAATCCCAGAAACCCCGAAAACAACAAACCCAACCCAAACCCAAAAACCACAAACCCACCCAAAATCCCACCCCAAATCCCAAAAACAACAAACCCAAAAACAACAAACCCACCCCAAACCCCACCCCAAATCCCAAAACCAACAAATCCCAGAAACCCCGAAAACAACAAACCCCACCCCAAACCCAAAAACAACAAACCCCAAATCCCAGAAACCCCAAAAACAACAAATCCCACCCCAATCCCAGAAACCCCAAATCCCCAAATCCCAGAACTCCCCAAATCCCAGAACCCCCAATCCCAAATCTCCAAGTTCCAAAACCCCAAATCCCAAAACCCCAAATCCCAGAACTCCCCAAATCCCCCAACTCCAGCTCCCCATCCCCCGCACACAGGGTCACACCTGGATCCTGCACCCCAAAGCCCAGGTGTGCCCCAGGTGTGACCCCACCCTACAGGTGTGTCCCCACCTCAGGTGTGTCCCCACCCCAGGTGTGTCTGGTGTGCCCTCACCTGAAGGCGCGCGGATTGAGCCCCGCCAGGTGTGGCAGGGCGGAGCTCAGGTGTACCCAGGTGTACCCAGGTGTGCCCAGGTGTATCCCAGGAGTACCCCAGGTGTGCCCAGGTGTGTCCTCACCTGAAGGCGCGCGGGTTGAGCCCCGCCAGGTGCGGCAGGGCGGAGCTCAGATGTGTACAGGTGTATCCCAGGTGTATCCCAGGTGTGCCCAGGTGTACCCCAGGAGTACCCCAGGTGTGCCCAGCTGTTCCCCAGGTGTGCCCTCACCTGAAGGCGCGCGGGTTGAGCCCCGCCAGGTGCGGCAGGGCGGAGCTGAGCGCGTTCTGCAGCATCAGCAGTCTCCTGTAGGTTTTCTCCTGCATGGGCAGCAGCAGCCCCAGGCCCCCGTCCAGCGTCGCTGCGGGGGCGCCGTCAGCGCCCGGGAACAACCAACCCGAAACCCCAAACCCACCCAAATCCAAAAACAACCAACCCAAAAACAACA
>NW_024509810.1:0-544 GCF_017590135.1 Pyrgilauda ruficollis | reverse complement strand
TTTTTTTTTAAGTCAAATATTAGATTTTAAAATTCTTTAACATTTCAACTTTTCTTTTTCCAACTGGTATTTAGCTTTAAAAACAGAGCATTTTAAAATAAATTTTCAGAATAAAAAAGAAATTAACCAGAACAAACTGAATGGGTTTCTAAGGAAAGGAACTCAGGAAGTCATTAATAAAACTTTAGGACTGGGACTAGTTCCATCTACTGCCACTTACAAAAGCCACCAGTCAACATCTCAGTCTAGCCCTTCTAACAACACATGCCATACAGAACAGAGTTTATAAGGGTGAATTCATTATTAATCATAAAAAGAACTTGATTCAAATGGTAAGTGCAAGGAAAAGCAAGCTGGTTTCTAACAACTTTACTTTTATAGATATTACATGGTTGAGAGCCCAAATTTGCTAAACCCACACATTTGTAGAGAACTTTTACATGTGACCTGGTATGCAAAATACTGTTGCAATATGAATAAAACATAACTTTTGCAGAAACAGCTACCTTTGCCTGGATTTTTATTCATCATAAAAAACAGAATT
>NW_024509809.1:0-544 GCF_017590135.1 Pyrgilauda ruficollis | reverse complement strand
AGCTGATAGTTATGAGTGAACTGTCTGGTCGGGATAACATGCAGTGAACATGTAATGAGGACCCTGCTATTGATATGCCAACTATCAGCACTTATCTGAAGAAAGTATGGACCAAGGCTCAAACTGGAAGTGATAAGGAGGAGCCAAAACCACAGACAAGAAACACGCATGCTCTAAAAAGGCAGACCCAAGGAGGGGCCATGTAAAATAGTTCCTGGAAAATGTAAACTAGTTTATGGATATGAATGAGGGTCTATGAATATGCAACAGGCTGATGTAATGGAAAAGGTATTTAAGGGGTATCCCTGAAGGTGACTGTGTGCTCTTGGCTAAGTGCCAAGACGCACCTGACCATAATCTTTGCTTTACTGTCTGTCTCCTATTGTCCTTTATTAAACTGTTTAAATTTTCACAGGAGAGTGAATGTGTTTTTCACACACTTATAAGTTTTGGGCCATTAGCATATTGGAGCTAATTGTCCAATTACAGCTTTAGCCCATGAAGTCTCATCCATCTTTTTTTCTCTCTTTGGTCCACCATTGTT
>NW_024509808.1:0-545 GCF_017590135.1 Pyrgilauda ruficollis | reverse complement strand
CTAACCCAAAATTCATATTAAACTTGACCTTCATCAAATTTTCTCCTTTTCTCCCTCATCCTGTGCATAAATTCTTAAACTGGGAATGAGCAAACCATCACAGAGCTGTCCAGAAACCTGGATATATTTCTAGTATGTAGGACTTGCACATCTGAATATAGAGACCTTTTTTCTGCCCACTCTGCTCCAGAGAACTTTGGGAAAAGGAAGACACCAAATTCCTGGGAAGAAATGGTTCTGTAAATTTTGCATTTTTTATCAAACCCAGCTGATGGCTACATCCCACTTCGGAGAAATCGTCCTTCCACAGCCCCTCAGAGAGAGCACCTCGTGTCCAGCACTCAGGCAGAAGAAACTCTCTGCATTCCCCAGCTCCCTCTGAACTTTCGACCCCATTGTATACTGGAACCAGCACAATTATTTCCACGACCTACTTTCTAATGTTTTCCTGTTGCAGAGTGACATGGCCCAAGTGCTACTCAGTGCTGGGGTTTTAACATGGCAGGAGCTGCTCAAGTGCCACTGCCCAGGCTCCCCAGGGAATG
>NW_024509807.1:0-545 GCF_017590135.1 Pyrgilauda ruficollis | reverse complement strand
AGATTTTGGGTGGGAAAATGGAGATTTTGGGTGGGAAAATAAGAGATTTTGGGTGGAAAAATGGAGATTTGAGGTGGAAATGAGAAAATTGGGTGGGAACATGGAGATTTGGGTGGGAAAAGGAGAGATTTTGGGTGAAAAAATGAAGATTTCGGGGTGAAAACGCAGATTTGGGGTGGAAATGAGAGATTTTGGGTGAGAAAACGAGAGATTTTGGGTGAAAAAAATGAAGATTTTGGGGTGAAAACGCAGATTTGGGGTAGAAATGAGAGATTTTGGGTGGGAAAACGAGAGATTGGGTGGGAAAAAGGCAGTTTGGGTGGGAAAAGGAGAGATTTTGGGTGAAAAAATGAAGATTTCGGGGTGAAAACGCAGATTTGGGGTGGAAATGAGAGATTTTGGGTGAAAAAATGAAGATTTCGGGGTGAAAACGCAGATTTGGGTGGGAAATATTCCAATTTTCAGAAGCAAACCTCGACTCCTCTTCACCGTTTTGGGTCAGAATGTGCAAAGCCGGGCGCTGGGGGGGTCGGGGCGGGCTCGGG
>NW_024509806.1:0-545 GCF_017590135.1 Pyrgilauda ruficollis | reverse complement strand
GCGCTGGGCCAGCTTCTTCCTGGAAAGTGGTAAGCACCTTTCTTAACTGGAAATATTGGTGGATGTTGATTATCATGCTCACCAGATCAGTGATTCATTTCTTAGTATTTGGTCCTAATTCACATGGTTCAGAGCCTATCCCTACCAGCCTTTTTTTTTTTTTTTTGTCTATTTTATTTCCCCAAGGTCTTTGTTGCGTTGGAGGGGACAAAAAATCCAATAATTCCATGCCATGGGCTGGGACACCTTCCACTAGACCTGGTTGCTTCAAGCCCTGTCCAGTGTGGCTTGAACACTTGCAGGGAGCCACAGCTTCTCTGCAGTCTTGCGATCCCTCTGCACTTTGCACAATCCCATACATGTCCTCGCTCCTGCAGTCTTTGTCACATAGCCTGTTTCCCTTGTGTTTTTCTCTTTCGTATAACTCCTCAACCTTCTACTAGGCTTTTGCCTTTGAAAATATCAGTGGTGTCTTTAAATTTCCCTTATTGGTGTATGCCAACCTTCCACACAATGCTCACGTACTTGGCCTCCTCGAGCTCCTC
>NW_024509805.1:0-545 GCF_017590135.1 Pyrgilauda ruficollis | reverse complement strand
TCAAGGGTTGGATTTGATGATCTTGGAGTTCTTTTCCAGTCTTACTGATTCTATGATTCTGTGGAATAGGCTAGGATGGTAGGTGATGTGGCTTCTTGAGGTTGTCAGGGCAACTTTGAGAAGTTCTGGTTTCATTATTGCTGAAGGTGAGAGCACCCAGAAAATCATGAGTTACAACATCAGTGCTGCATGTTTTGCAAAAAATTGGGCAAGTAAAAGCTTTTATACTTTTGTACCCATGCCACTGGTAGACATAAGACATTTTTCAAAAATTAGGTCTCCTGCTTAGTACAGAACATTAACCTTCAAAATGTAACTTATTGGCAGTAATAACAGAGTTTAAAAAGTAAAATGAGTGCCTGTGCTCTGTTTTTCCCTGCTCTCCTTTGTAATTCAGATTTCTCTCTCTCTAGGCAAAGACGGAATGCAGAGGGGCCAGCATGACCTGCCATGGGAATAGGCAGCACTCAGGACATAATGATCCACTTTGCTGTATCTCGTTGAGCATCCACCAGATGACCATCAGTAACTGACAGAGGTACAGG
>NW_024509804.1:0-545 GCF_017590135.1 Pyrgilauda ruficollis | reverse complement strand
CGGACGGACACATGGACACACGGACACGGGGACCGACACAGACAGACACACGGACACAGGGACGGACACGGGGACAGACACATGGACACGGGGACACGGACAGACAGACACACGGACACATGGACACGGGGACGGACGGACACACGGACACACAGGGACAGGGGGACACGGGGACAGAGAGACAGACATGGGGACACGGGGATGGACAGACAGACAGACACGGGGATGGACACACGGACACAGGGACGGACGGACGGACACACACGGGGACAGACGGACACACAGGGACAGGGGGACGGACATAGGGATGGACAGACAGACACACAGGGACAGATGGACACAGGGACACGGGGACAGACGGACGGACACACGGACACACAGGGACACGGGGGACACGGGGACAGAGAGGCGGACACAGGGACGGACAGATGGACAGAGGAAGGACAGGTAGACACGGGGACAGACAGACGGACACACGGAGACACGGACACGGGGACACACAGACGGACAAGGGGACAGACAGACGGACGGACAGACGGACGGAC
>NW_024509803.1:0-545 GCF_017590135.1 Pyrgilauda ruficollis | reverse complement strand
CCCCTTTTTTCCCAATTTCCCAACTTTTCCCCATAATTTTCTCCTTTTTTTTTCACTTTTTAACATTTTTTCCCCTAATTTTTCCTCTTTTTTGCCTTTCATCCTGTCCCTTTTCCCCAATTTCCCCCTTTTTTTTTATCCTGTTTTTTCCCAATTTTCCCCCAATTTTTAAATCTTTTTTATCTTTTTCCCGCCCTTCTCCCCAAATTTTCATTTTTTCCCATTTTTCCCCAATTTCCCCCCACTTTTCCTCCCTTTTTTCCCCAATTTCCCCCCATTTTTCCACCCAATTTTCCCTAAATTTCCCCCAAATTTTCCCCTTTTTTCCCTCATTTCCCCCCATTTTTCCCTCCCATGTTATCCCAAATTTTTCTGGATTTTTTCCCAATTTTCCCAAATTTTCCCTTTTTTTTTCCTTTTTACCCATTTCCCACCAATTTCCAGACAAATTTTCCCTCTTTTTTTGCTTTTTTTCCCTCAATTTTCCCCATTTTTGGGTCTTTTTTCTCTTTTTTCTCCAATTTTTCTCATTTTCCCCCTTTTTT
>NW_024509802.1:0-545 GCF_017590135.1 Pyrgilauda ruficollis | reverse complement strand
TTTTTCCTCTTTTCTCTCCAAAAAACATGGCTGAAGCTGGGACGGGCTTTTTGGAACAGCTCAAGTCTTGCATCGTCTGGTCCTGGACTTATCTCTGGACGCTGTGGTTCTTCATCATGCTCTTCCTCGTCTACATCTTACGGGTGCCGCTGAAGATCAATGACAATTTAAGCACAGGTAGGCTGCGATCCTCTGCCCGTGCCCTGCCCGGGGCCGCGCAGCCGGGGTGCCCTGGGGGAGCCCCGCCGCCCCTCGGGTGCTGCAGTCCTGGCTTCGGCTGTTTGTGCTCTTCGTATTGTACTCAGGCGTTCTCACTAACCAGGATTAAACTTCAGCGGTGTTTCTGATAAATATTAGATCTCAACTGCTTTTTCTGAATATAATAAATAATGAGAGTGTAAGTTCCCTGGAAGGTTATCGCTGTTGCAGTGGACTTTGCTTTGGGTGCCGAGCCTCGCTAGGGCAGTGTGCCGCTGCTGTACTGAATCAGCAGCGACTTACGGACTGTTAGCCGCTCCGCATTGGGCACTTGTGGCTTTATCTTG
>NW_024509801.1:0-545 GCF_017590135.1 Pyrgilauda ruficollis | reverse complement strand
CCCCCCAAAATCCCTGGGGTTTTGCCCCAAAATCCACGTTTTTTCCCCATTTTCCCCCAAAATCTCCACCCCCTCCCCGAATAAATCCCAATTTTGCAGCCCAAAAAGTCCCAATTTCCCACCAAAAATCCCCAGGGTTTTTTTGTCCCAATCCCTCATTTTTCCTCCCAAACCCCCTCACGTTTTCTGGGGGATTTCCCCCCAAAATTCCCCTTTTCCCACCAAAATTCCCAGCATTTTTCCCCCAAAATCCCCGGGATTTTTGCCGCCAAAATCAGCATTTTTTGCCCCTAAATCCCCAGTGTTTTTCCTGCCCAAAACCCCCATTTTTTCCCAAAAAATCCCAATTTTCCTGCCAAAAAAAAAACCCCAATTTTCCTGCCAAAATCCCCATTTTTTTTGCCCCAAAACCTCCTTTTCCCCCAAATCCCCCAAACTCCCCCTTTTCCCACCAAAATCCCCATTTCCCTCCCCAAAAATCCCTGGGATTTTTTCCCTAAAATCCCATTTCCCCCCCAAAATCCCCGGGATTTTTCCCGCCAAAA
>NW_024509800.1:0-13362 GCF_017590135.1 Pyrgilauda ruficollis | reverse complement strand
GTGTCATCATTTTGTGCCTTATCACAAGTATTTGCCTGTATTTTGATGTTATTGTCAAGCAAGTAAATAGGCTATTATTGTACAATATGGGAAAGCAGTCATTATTACTGTTCTGAAGGGCTAGAATCTGTTTAAGAATGTTTGAACACTTGAAGCATTGGCATATCATTTTCCCAGTAGGCTTTACAATGCAGTTTTTATTCACATGGACCATATGCCATACTCTCCTTGCACCCAACTGCAATCACAGCCTTACCTGTGAGAGTTTCCTGTCCATATAGCTGGGGTCCTCGTTAAAATTTGAGAAAACATTGTCTGCCAACTTGAAAAATACCCCCTAACACTTAAAAAGCCCCAACAAACCAGGACTCCCCTCATGCACATTTACTATAGAGAGCACCAAGTATCAGATTCATCTGGACCGAGGTCTGAAGTCTGCTGTGAAATACATCTTTTGTAAACAGCAGAAAGAGGCACTTGGAGAAAGGATTAATCTTTCTTTAAGGCGGACTGCTGAAGTAGAACAGATAAAATATGTTCTGAGACAGCTTATTTCTCCTTAGTGTGAACACAGAGAGGCTATTGCATTTATCTAACAAAACACAATGTCTAATTTGGGCAAAAACTCCCCTCCAGGAGATCCAAAAGAGACTAGGGGAATTTGAATTAATCTGTCTTAAAGCAGGAGGCATGGTTCTCTCCTTTTATTTCGTATCATATACACAGCAATCACTGTTTTTTACGTTGAAAGAAAATCAAGTCTAATTGCTTTGGTTTTTTCCTATGCAAAAAAGCCCTCAGGATCTAAAAATGCTTGCTACCATTCCATGTGTGCTTTGTTTACATACCAGAATCTTGAATCCAGGTGAGTCAGCCAGGCACCCATCCCAGACATTCATCCCTATTCCTGGTGGTCTGGCTGTACCTGGGCACTGCCCAGGGCAGAGGAACACGTCAGTGTTGCAGCTGAAGATTCTGAACTGGATCCACCCATAGATTGAGATCCTGGTAAAGGAGATTAACACCTTTCACGTTTTGCCAGTCAATCTAAAATTACTAAATTGAGTTGTTACCAAGATGTTCTCAAAAACTCTCAGGAGAGGAATTGCCTAACTTTAATTGTATTTATTTTTGTATGTGAAAACAGTATGTTTCATAACAATCACTACTGGTTTATCATGGGTTTTAGTCTCATTTTCTGTTACAATTCATCCTGAATTATGACTCTTACAGTGCCGTTCTTTTCAAGCAAGTTCTCGCTTCTCTTCACTAGAGGGCACCCCACAACCACATATAAGCAACTACCAGCCTGATAACAGGACAGCAAGTAAAATGAAGTTCGTGACAGGACAGCTGAGTTTTATACTGATAAATGAGGGACTAATTAAAACCAAAATTATTTCTGGTCCAATATTATTTCTGGTCCAATATTGCTGCTACCAGAAGTTTCTCTGGAACCTGATTACAGCTCCCATCAGTGAGTGAGTTCAGTGGGTGTGAGTACCTGTCCTGGTGTGAGCGCCCTTGGCCTGATTCTGGCCCTGGGCCAGAATCAGAGCAAGATCAAGAATTATTTTCATTTTTATTCTGCATCCAGTCTGCAACTGAGAATAGTCCAAGCCAATGAGCCTCGGTGTACAAGTGTTTGATTCCTGTATTTCTGACAGGAATAATCTAAGTAATGAAGTTTGTTTTCAGGAAAAGAATTTATTAAAAGAGTATTTATTTTGTATTCCTCAAAGGAAAACTCAAGGGAAAAAAAGTAATGGTATTTAAAGTGTACAAAGACAACAAAATTTAAGTTGAAGTTTTCTTGGTTTAGAAAATTAACTCTAGAGAAGCATCAGCTCTTTAGAAGTATTCTGTACAATTCTTGTGTGATCTGTTTTCAACAGAAAATGTAACTGAATAACAACCGGTCTTGAAGCCATAAGCTGCCAGTTTATTAATTATCTTGTTGTTTTCCAGCAAAATTAGGCCTTATGGTCCAAGCAGTATGCTTTATTGTAAAAGATGATAACGTCTAATTTCAGAAAATTTTCATTGCTAACAGTTAACAGACAAGGTGTAGACAAGAAATAGGCAAGAAAAAAGCTGCTCACATCAAGAGCTAAAACTCCTGTCCTCCTGAAACTTGTCTGACTATTTTTCCCAAAATTTGCAAAAAAAAAAGTACTCTAGAAGCCTCTGCTTACTGAAAGAGACAATTTAATAAAACAGAAGATTGCTGAGCAACTTGTACTATGCACAATACTAATGTAAGTTTCAACATCTGTTTAAATGTCTCAGTAATTCTTCATCAATTTCTTATTTCAGAATTGGGAAAAGGCTGGAGCAGCAGGTATATTACGCTATTTAAGCTAATGTATTTTCTGGAGTTTTAAAGAGATGCACTAAGTGCATTCTAAGGAATCTATTCTTTATGTTGAGAATTTAGTACTTTTAGTCTAAAAATAAAAACCAGGAAAACTTTATTCCATAAAGCTGTAAAATCTCCCAGCTTTCTATTCCGTAATTTGTAGGAAGAACATGAAGCGGCAATTGCTAGGAAAAAGAAGCATTCACATGATGTTCTTTACATTTGCATTTTTCAGAGAAACAACACTGACAACAAACTGTATCTTAAAAACAGGCCAATATGAAATTAGAAGGTTGCCAGTTCTGCAGTTATGGCCATAGAATCACAGAATGGTTTGGGTTGGGAGGGACCTTAAAGATAATTTCTCTCCAAGCCCCCTGCAGGGGCACGGACACCTCTCACTAGACCAGGTTGCTTAGAGCCCCATCCAGCACGGGCGTGAACACTGCCAGGGATGGGGCATCTGTGGCATTCACATTCTCTGAAAAAATCCCTTTGTCCAGGATTTTTCTCCTGGGAAGCTGAGAAGCCTCAGAGAAAAGAAAAACAATTCTTATCTCATTTGCTTTTCCTGTTTTGTGCTTATGTGGAACGTGTTTGGAGATTGTTTACCCACAGGTGATTGTTTAATTGGATTCTGGTGTAAGTTGTTTTCACTCTTTGGCCAATCAGGGCCAAGCTGTGTTGAGACTCTGGAAAGAGCCACAAGTTTTCATTATTATCTTTTTAACATTCCGTAAGTATCCTTTCTGTATTCTTTAGTATAGTATCGTATTCTTTAATCTAATATAGTATTATAATGTAATAAATTAGCCTTCTGAGAACATGGAGTCAGATTCATCATTCCTCCCTGCCATGGGGGTCCCTGCAAATACAATAGGGCATGCACAGCTTCTCTGATCAACCTCTTACAGTGCCTCATCATCCTCACAAGTAAAGAATTTCTTCCTAGTACCTAATCTAAACCTTTTTCAGTTTGAAGTCGTTCTGTCATGCTCTTCCAAATAGCCTCTCTCCATGTTTTTCTCTCGTCAAAAAATACTTCATAAAAACCTTGAGTTTCATAAGAGGCAGCCACCTCTTTTTAGTGTTTTCCTAAAAGTACTGCCCTGGTTTTATTATTCCTAATCAAGTGTTGATGTCATGCCAAGTGTTGTAATACCTGGAGGAAAAGGATTAGATTACTGAAAGGAGGTAAAAGCTTGGCACGTGGATCCTGACAGTACAAAGCTTGGATTTTCTTTCTGTAACCTTTAGAGACAGTATGAATATATATTTACCAGTACTAAACTAGTAAAGAATAGTATACCAATAATCCAAATGACAGAACACTTTTTTTTTTCTCTGATGAAAAGTCCATCCCACCAGCATCCCAAACTTTTGTTTAGTTTGGTTGGTTGGCACTGTTCCTATCAATTCCTTTAAGTGAAATTATATTCCTTTAAACAGCTGTCCTGTGAATGCAAGCTTGTTTGCAGGTGGCTTTGATTTGCTGGATAGCTAAAATTTATTCAAAGGGTTCATAAAGACAGAAAGCAGTTCAGGGGAATAAACAGTGAAGGAGATAAAAGTGAAAAGTTGGAGAAGCATGAAAAGAAGAAACAACAAAACCCACCATGTCAGAAAAAGAAAGTAGAAACCTGTTTGAAAGGGAAACAGTTGAATATGTTGGAAAAGTTTAAAAGGAAGATGAGAGAGAGTAGAAAATCAAAATTAATTTCTAAGTTGAGTTAAAAAATTGAAGCTTATTAAAGTAAAAATGGGTCCTCATCCCCCAACAACCATAACAACTTCAATGATTATTTAGCAAGAAAACAGGTCAGGAAATGTGAATCTGCTGGGGTCTAGGCTGGTTTTGTCTTTATTTTGAAGGAAAAGAAAAACTCAAAACCCTTCAAGTCCTGCTGTCACCTTTCAGTTGACTTTGGTTGGCTTTGCATCAATTAATTATACAAGATATCTAGAGTCAGGTTCAAAGAACTGTTAAACACAAAGTTTTATTTGCACAAGTAGTTTCATTGTGCTTCAAACACACACAGCTGAGTGGTTTCCTTACTACAGTCATATTCCCTCATATCCCCCTACAATCCACTGTATTTCATTATGAAATCAAGTTATGAGTAATGGTCATAAGATAGTAAGTAAAACATGGATGCTGGATATCCATGAGAGATTCTGGAATCTTGATTTGTCACCATGCTAGTCCAGTGTTTCAGCAGCAGAAATACAACTAAAAGATGAAAGTTCCCATTTTTCCTCTACATTGTACATCTCTTTCATTAATACTCCCAATTACAAATGGGGGTCGAGAACATTTCTGCCCAACATTCACGTAAAGAATTCATAGCTAGGAGAAGGCCCAAACCTGGTTGCAGCACAGCAGACACAGCTGGCTGCTCAAGTTCTATGTATGAGCTACTTAAAAAAAGCAAAAACCAAAACAAATAAGGCAGCAAAGAAACAGAAGAATGCAGATATAGTGTCTCCAGAGGGTTTTTAAGGTGGAAAAGGGAGTTCCATTAAAAAATCATCACTTTGCACTAGTTTCCTATGCATCACATTCCACAGGCTGCCAGCATTCATGTATATAGATGACAAGCACTGAAACTACTGACATCTATAATAATTCATGGGTCACATCAGTTCTTAGCTGGATCATTTGCTAAGTTCTTAATCACTGATACTCCCCACAATCACCAGGCTGAATATACACACGTCTTGTGATTCAGCTACACAGAATATATAAATATAAATGTTTAGCCAAAAACTGAAATCAGATAGCAAGAGTCTGAAAAACTGAAGATATTTTTCCACTGTAAGGAAGTTATTTGAAGTACACCATAGCTGTACTAGCAGGATGTCAAGGAGATCAAGCATAAGAATTTGGTTTCTTCTTTCCCAGCTTTCCACATACATGTTAGCATAAACAAATGCTGGTTTATATAGAGATTATATTGTTCCGGGAGTCTAACCAAGACAACTTTGAGATTTATTAGCTACAATCCAGCTATGTCAGTTCATCTTCAAAATAACACGGGATAAAACAAATGATCCCACTTCATGAAGGGAAGCCACTCAGCTGGCTGGAAAGAGCAGGGGATTTCTCCATTAAAGACTTTCAGGTTTCTTTGCATACAGCCACTCTGCCATAGGGAACATGCTCCATGGATGGGAAGGATACTGGGAAATGAACTGGATTTACAGAAAAGGCAGGCAATGGGCATATTGTGTGTACAATATATTTCCTGATGGCTGCCAAGGCACGTGAGGCTACAGGGATACACGAGGTGCCAGGCAGGATTTGGTGTCCACCCAGGTGCCCTCAGCCCCAGGCTGGCAGGGCTTCAGACCCAGGGCAAGTGCCCCTGGCCCCTTTCCTGGCAGCCCTCCTGGCTCCATGTTGGCCACAGGCCTTGCCCAGAGCCAGATGCAACTGGCATCTTTCCCCCTTTGGCCACGCACAATTCCCTCACCCTGAGTGGCACCAGTGGCACCTGGCTTGCCTGCCTGAGCCCTGGGAACCCCCAACCTCTTCCAGGGCACCCAGAACCCCATCCTACACAAAAGGATGGCAGCAACCCCTGTCCACCTGCTGGGGGATGTGGCAGGGAGCTCATGGCAAAGCTACTCAGCCCTTCTGAGCCTGGGGGCTGCAGCTGCCCTCAGGCTGCCAGGGAGAACAGCAGCAGCCTCTTGCAGCAGTTGCAGCCTCCCACAGGTGCCTCCCGAGCCTCCTTTGCTCCAGGCTGAACACACCCGGCTCCCTCAGCTGCCCCTCACCAGCTCCAGTGCCATCTCTGGACATGCCCCAGCCTCATCGTGTGGTCCCAAACCTGAGCTCAGAATTCCAGATGCAGCTTCAGCAGTGACAAGTACAGGGACATTGGTCCTAAATCATAGAATATTCTGAGCTGGAAGGGATCCACGAGGATAGATCCTAAAGGATGCCAAGACTTCTCACAGTGGTGTTCAAATGTTGGGAGCAGCAGAAGAAAGGAAGACATTTTTCATATCAGAGCATCAAACTACCTGAATTAATCAAATTAGATGAGGAAACAGGTTACCATGGAATAAAACAAATTTATTTACATACTGCTTTCCATCATTCTAAAACATGGCCTTATTTGATTGGTGTTTAGCATTTGTCACTTTCCTTTTCTTGAGTAGGAATGAAATAAATGAAATAGTTCCTTTAAAATTAACACCAAGATGTACCCGCCCCTGGCAGCCTCAGAACTCTCATCTGCCCACAGAAATGCAACAGCTAGAAGCCTCCTTTGCACACCAAGGAGACCTTTTATTGAAGTGCTGCCAGGCCAGGAGGCAGTATGAAGGAAGTACTTTCGTGCTTAAGTAAGAGAATCCCTTAAGGCCTGGAAATCCAGCATTAAGCATGGGAAAATGAAACAAGGGAATGAATGTGCTTTAAAACCAAACTGTACATTTAAAGAGGATGAAGTAGACAATTTTGTAATAAAACCAAAAGAAATGTGAAGTGAAATGAGAGTTGTGATTTTATTTCCAAAGAGTGCAGAAGTTCACATGGAGCCATTGGGTTAGGTGGGAAAGAGGCTGGGCAATAGGTATCCTGCCTGTGATGAGAGCCTTTGTCACCTCTGGTCCCTGAGGGCTCCCTCAGTGCTGGGCAGGGCACGGAGGTTTGGTGGCACAGGGCCCTGCTGGCCCCCGCCTTGGGGAGAGCCCCTGTGCTGCTGCCTGGCAGGCCTGGGTTCCCGCAGTGCAGCAGCGGCTGCGGGCAGGCTGCAGCAGGGTTCCGTGCCCTCTGACCCCCCCCGGCACCTGGACACCGCCCGGCCGGGCGTGGGACATTCCACTGGCACCCGAGCCCTGCCAACGGCAGAGCCGTCTTTGGGCAGCGCCCGCGGGCTGCAGCAGCACGGAGCGAGCGCAGCTCCATTCGGGGAGAACTGCTCGGCCTGAAAGCCTGTTCGCAGCGCATTTCCTGCCGCTCGGGAGTCATTCCTCGCCCGCAAGCCTGCAGGCTTGTGCCAGGTAATTCTGCGCTCTGCTGCCAGGGGGCAAACACAGCAGCCGCGGCTGTCTCCGCTGCATTCCAGCGCTGAGCACCAACAGGAACAGCTTCAAAGCCAGGCTCTTGCTCCTGCCTCTGCAAGCTGACAGCACTTTGCTGGGAAAGAGTCACTGACCAGGCAAATGGCCTTCAAGGCCTTCTGATGCAAATATTTAGTATTGTTCTCCTCCAGCTTGCAGTGGGACAAATCACTTGCAAGTGGAGAGGGCAAGGTTGCAGGAGGGCTTGCTGCTGCAGATTCAGCTTGAATCCTAAGTGTCTCTGAAGAGCAGGAGAGCCAGGCAATCCCTGGGAAAGGAGGGTGACAGGGGAAGCCTAAAGGCCCCTGGCTTCTGCCCCGTGTGCTGCCAAAAGGTGCCAGCATGGAGAGGGAAAGGCTTGAGGGCAGAGCCAGCAGATGTGTGCCAGGGGGAACTCTGGCCTTTTCCTGGGCAGTGCCTGCAGCAGGTGCTCCAGCTGGGGCCTAGGATTGCCCCGCTGGGAGTGGGAGCAGCTGCCAGGGGCCACTCTTGCACTTGAACGGTCACAGCCAAGGATTCCAGAGGGAGGTAGCAAAGCCCATGTGGAAACAGCCACATGCCAAAGTGAAGCCAAAGCTATTGATTGATAATTTTTCCAGTTTGAAGGCTCAAGGCCATTATAATGACAATTGTAAGAAGTGAAACATTGAGGATGGGAGTTCTTTTTCCAGGGTGGCCTGTTCGGGTAGGGGCACCTTAAGATTTCAGTTAGGAACTCAATTAGAGTCAGTATGGGAAAGTGCTTGAGTAAAAGAGGGAGATTCAGAAGAGAGGATGAGAAGAAAGATAAAAATATTCCCCCTGATAGCCCTCTTTTAACCCAGTTAGTGTAAGTCAACTAGCTCCCACACCGGCCGTTTCTTCTAAGAGGGGTAACCCCACAGAGGGACCTTATTGTAATACAAGATCTAAAACATCTAAAGCAGAGAAGCTTTTTCCTCTTAGAGAAGTCCCCTTGGGTGGGATACGTGGGGGGCTTGGGTTTGTGAATGCCCCATTAACGGCCACTGAAGTTCGAAGTTTTAAGAAGGAATTAGGGAACTTAGTGGAGGACCCGGTAGGTATATCGAATCAAGTAGACCAATTTCTGGGTCCCAACATTTACACCTGGGGAGAGCTGAACTCTATTTTTAAAATTCTATTCAGTCCTGAAGAAGTGAGGATGATTAGGGCTGCAGGAATGCGGATCTGGGAGCGAGAAAATCGTTCAGGAGATCCCAGCGACCAGAAATTACCCTTACAGGACCCTGACTGGGACCCCAATGGAGAGGAAGATAGAAGGAACATGGAGGAGTATAGGTCCCTGATGGTTAGAGGGATAAAGGAATCAGTTCCTCGAAGTAATAACACAAAACTAGCTTTTGACAGCATGCAGGAAAAAGATGAAACCCCAGCTACTTGGCTTAATAGATTAAAGAGGAACTTCCAATTATATTCTAATATAGATCCTGATAGCTCTGAAGGCCAAGTACTTTTAAAAGTGCAATTTGTTACGAAATCGTGGCCGGACATCCGGAGGAAGTTAGAGAAACTGGAAGACTGGCAGGAGAAGGGAATAAATGAACTATTAAAGGAAGCTTTAAAGATATATTTAAGGAGAGAGGAAGAGAAAACTAAAGCTAAAGCTAGAATTATGGTAGCTATAGCTAGGGAAAGTCTGGGGGGGAACAGAGATCAACGGGGACCACCACCCAGAATTAGTGATGGTGGACAAAAGTCTGCCTTTGAAACACCCAAAGATAGACCTATACCACCACCATGGGTCGAGACATATAGGAGACCAGGAGCACCACTAAGCGACAGGAAATGCTATTATTGTGGAGGGATAGGACACATAAGAAGGGATTGCAACAAACTCTCTTTGGATGAAGCAATTACAAAAGAACAAGAGGCTCTTGAGAGACTTCTGAGGGGTGATGACTAGGGGTGTCAGGGGCTTTACATGTTAGGGGACCCAATGTACCATCAGGAAGAGCCCCTGGTAAACTTTGAGGTGGGTCCCCAAAGTGAAGACTTTGAATTTTTAGTCAATACTGGAGCAGATAGATCAAGTATAAAGGAATTACCCACAGGAGTGACAACTGGGAGAAAGGTCTGTGAGGTGATAGGAGCAGAGGGAAAACCATTTAGAGCCTCCATAGTTGAAAGTGTAGAAATTAGAGGAAATGGAAGGCAATGTGTGGCTGATCTTATCTATTTACCTAATCTAGAAAGTAATTTACTAGGAAGGGACCTACAGGTTCAATTAGGAGTGGGGATTATCCCAAAGGATGGGAGAATGATAGTTCAGATTATGAAATTGACATCCGGAGATATAGAGCAGATAAACCCAGAGGTTTGGGCAGGAGAAGGGAAGAGAGGCTATCTAGACATCCCACCAATAAAAATTGAAATGCAGAAAGGAATTCCTCCCGTTCGGGTAAAGCAATACCCAATGTCTATTGAGGGCAAAAAGGGATTAACCCCTGTGATTGAGCAGTTATTAGAGGAAGGTATCCTAGAACCATGTATGTCCCCCCACAACACTCCTATTTTAGCGATCAAGAAGGTGGATGGAAAATACCGATTAGTCCAAGACTTAAGGGAAATAAATAAGAGAACTATAACTAGACATCCAGTGGTTCCAAACCCCTACACCCTCTTGAGTCAGATCCCAAGGAAGCATGCCTGGTTTACCATTATAGATCTAAAAGATGCATCTATGCTTTAAAGAGAGGACTTGACTTATTAGAAGGGGACCAAGGGACAATTTACACTGACTCACGGTACGCCTTTGGAATAGTTCATACATTTGGAAAGATTTGGGAGGAACGTGGGTATCTGAACTCTAAAGGAAAAAATTTAGTGCACACAGAACTGATAAGATCAATATTGGAATCTCTACCTAAACCTGCAGAGATTGCCGTAGTACACATTAAGGGACACCGGAAAGGGGATACCATCGAAGAAAAAGGGAATCAGTTAACCTTGACCAAGTGGCTAAGGAGGCAGCATTAGAACCAGGGGAGCCAGTAAAATTACTCAAGTTAAATGAAGTGTCAGGCGAAGAAAAGAAAGGAGAACCAATATTCAGTGAGAAAGAAGTAAAAGCAATAAAAGAATTAAAAATGCATCAAGGAGAGCGAGGGGAATGGCTGACACCAGATGGGCGTAAATTTTTAAATAAAGCCCTAGCCCGGAAAATGTTAACTGAGATTCATGAATTAACCCATTGGGGGGTCCAAGGGTTATGTGATCACTTTTTAAGGGAAAACCTATGTATTGGAATATATGAGTTAGCAAAGGCAATAACTCAAGGGTGTTTAATCTGCCAAAAAGTAAATCAAAGGGTGATGAGGAAAACCATACCAGGAGGAAGAGAATTAGCCCAAAGACCATTCCAAAATGTTCAAATAGATTTTACTGAAATGCCCCCTGTACAGAGTTACAAACACCTATTGGTAATAGTTGACCACCTTACTCATTGGGTGGAAGCCTTTCCAACTAGAAAAGAAACCGCGGAAGTAGTTGCCAGAATTATCTTGGAAAACATCATTCCCCGATACGGGTTGGTGAACAACATTGATTCAGACAGGGGACCACACTTTATCGCCCAAGTATTACATAAAATAATTGAGGCACTAGGAATAAAATGGAGATTACATACCCCATGGCATCCCCAGAGCTCTGGGAGGGTAGAGAGAATGAATAAAACCCTAAAAAATGTATTAACAAAATTAATCGCAGAAACACAGATGAACTGGCTCAAATGTCTACCTCTCACCCTTTTAAGGATCAGGACCAGACCCCGATCGGACATAGGGGTTTCGCCCTATGAAATGATGTTTGGACTCCCATTTTTAATGACTCCTTATAGTACTGGGGACTATTTAGAAGGGGAAACAACTGCTCGAAAGTACCTAGAAACCATTGGAAAGACCCTAGAGAGTCTGAGAAAACGAGGATACCTTCCCCAGACTTGTTTATGAAAAGTGTAGGAAGTAAGGAAAATGCATGTACTAAGTGCTATCACCCCTTATACGATGGGGAGAACCTTGGGTCGTTGATAAGGGTTCACACCAATGTAAACCCTAATTGTTTTAACTACTCCCAGTTATCTACCTGTCAAGAGGACGGGAAAATCTATTGGATTGCTAGAAGCACTGCCTCATTTAGGCAACGCTTGCTTGGAAATATAACAAGATTATTATATTTTTTGTTCAAGTCATTATTATTTAATTGTTATTGCTGTTAACTTATGAATGTAGAATTTTTAGTTCGTGTTGGAGCCTTCATTTGTTTTGGAGTATTATTTTGAACATAGAGGACAGGTTCTTTCACCTATTTTAAACTGTTTAAGATTACAAGTTGAGGAGTTATAAGAGTCAACTGTTAATATTATAGTTAAGGTTAAAGTCACTACAAGGTTATACCAACAATAGAGTTCTGATAATCTGTTTCCTCCAAAGAAAACCTCTGGGGTTTCAAACTTACTCTCCTACAGAACATTCCTCAAGGGCTAACAAATTGATAGGGAGTGGGAGAAAAGAGAAGACCCTGCTGCTCATCAGAAGGGAGAAAAGTTCCCCAATCCTAAGAGGCAAGGCCGGGTGAGATCGTGGTGATGATTCATACCGGACTCTTGGGAGGACTGGTGGTAGTCTTGTTTATGAAAAGTGTAGGAAGTAAGGAAAATGCATGTACTAAGTGCTATCACCCCTTATACGATGGGGAGAACCTTGGGTCGTTGATAAGGGTTCACACCAATGTAAACCCTAATTGTTTTAACTACTCCCAGTTATCTACCTGTCAAGAGGACGGGAAAATCTATTGGATTGCTAGAAGCACTGCCTCATTTAGGCAACGCTTGCTTGGAGAATGCCCTGTAGGAGAAACCTGGTTTTGTTTTGAGCATGAAATTAATCAGGAAGGGCTGAAAGATCTAATAAAGGAAAGACAACTGACAGTAACCACCAAAAAGGATGAATTAGAAATATCCCTAGGAAAAAATCTATTCCTAGACCTAGTTGAAAGGATTAGTAAGGAACTAAATTTAACCAACTGTTGGGTCTGTGGGAGTACTAAAATGACAGAAATTTGGCCATGGGAGGGAATTAGTTTAGGACCATTAGAAATTCTAAGGTGGGAACAGTCAGGACAGAAACCTCAAATCCTAGGACAAAGAAGGAAAGAACAATGGGACTTAAAATCTAAAGTAATTGGGGAAGAATGCATAATAAGGACAGGGAAGAGATATAATACCCCAGTAGGAAAGATGGCATGCAAGAGATATCTAAAGATTGAAGACTTAAATGCTAGATGGATTCCCCAAGAGCCAAATCAATACTGGTCCATTGGGAAAAAAGCCACAAAAGGCTTAGACAAAATAAAAATGATTCACTATTGTATGGAAGTTTGGCCTAAGTTAAACCTGCAGGGGGAGTGGCCATGGTATGGGACAAGAGATCCATGGATGTGTTCCCAATTATATCAACATCTGAGAACCCGAGAAAGTCCCAATCTTGAGCAATTAACATATGCTGCATGTTGGCAGAGAGATACCATCGGCAATGAAGTTATAAAAATCTGTAAGCTTCAAAAACAGGAAGAGAAGAATGAAAGGAGGGAAGAAAATAGTAAAAAGTGGGATCCCCTTGATTACTTACCTCCACCTCCTTTCCCTCCTATTTACCCAGCCATGCCCCATGTTCCTCTCCCAGATCCCCCAATTTTACCTTTGCCTCCTCCATCCCCAGAACCAGCAGCCACCCCGATCCCATCACCACCTATGATTAATACCCCTATCCTAACCTCAACCCCCTCACCTGCTCCAAACACTCCTGTCCCACCCCCCTCTAATCCGGCTATTTCCCAAGTCTCCCTATCAACCCCTTCAACTGTCTCTCCATCTCCGCTCCCAGTGCCCCTTCCTATGGGTTCGGTTTCTTCCC
>NW_024509799.1:0-545 GCF_017590135.1 Pyrgilauda ruficollis | reverse complement strand
GGGGTGGCAGTCCCTGAGATGTTCTGGTGGCTGTAGGGGGTGTTAATTTATAGTTTTTCTGCTGTTTGCTTTTATAGGTAGAAATGCTTGCATTTTTTCCTTGTGTTTTCTTGGGTTTTTCATTGCCAAAATCCAGCATCAGTGGCTACATCAAATGGAGCTGATTGAGGCTGGTGAAGTGTGCTTGGCTTGCATTTTAATGGGAATATTCAACCTACAGATGGGCTCGGAGACAGGTCACCTAAGTTCAAGTGACAATTTCCATACAGATTCGTAGATTCTCAAGGCCAGATGGCACCACTATGATCATCTTGTGTGATCTCCTGCAGAACACAGGCCATGGAATTGCACCCATTCATTCCCACCTCAAGCATGATGTTTTCCCTGCAGATGTTTGACTTCTCCTCTGTCAGGCCTAAATTTGAGCTGACCTCAATATATCAGTGATGTGATACTGATATCAGTGCTGTTAATAACCCAGATTACTGGAACAATAAAGAGAAAAGCTTGCAAGGTCTCCCCTGCAATCTTTGGCTGCAATTCCT
>NW_024509798.1:0-553 GCF_017590135.1 Pyrgilauda ruficollis | reverse complement strand
CTACACGTTATTAACTTGCTTAACACCTAAACTAAGTTGGTTTACTGTTTTAGATATAAAAGATGCCTTCTTTTGCCTTCCTATCCACGAAGCCAGCCAGAAAATTTTTGCATTTGAATGGGGAAGTCCTAAAAGCGTGCGAAGAACTCAACTTACATAGACAAGACTCCCACAAGGATTTAGAAACTCACCCACTTAGTTTTGAGAACAACTTGCAAAGGAATTAGAGACCTGGGAAGCCCCTCCAGAGGAAGGGAAGCTGGTACAGTATGTAGATGACATCCTGATAGCCACACGGACCAGGGAAGCATGTGTGGCCTGGACGGTAAGCCTCTTGAACTTTCTGGGGCTCCAAGGGTACTGGGTATCAAAGAAAAAGGCTCAAGTAGTAAAACAGGAAGTAACCTATCTGGGTTACGAAGTCAGTGCTGGACAACATACCCTGGGCCAAAGCCGGAAGGAGGCAATATGCCAGACTTCAAAACCTGAGACTGCAAAAGAACTACAGACTTTCCTGGAGATGATGGGGTGGTGCAGGTTATGGATCTATAAC
>NW_024509797.1:0-545 GCF_017590135.1 Pyrgilauda ruficollis | reverse complement strand
TATTTTTCTACATTCCACCCATCCACACCTAAAGCCATCAGATATTTCTGCAAATCAAGTTTCCCCTTCATGTGAATTTCACCTGGAATATGTGGAATCTAATATGGCCTGCCATACAGTGTTTCATAGGGACTGATATTATCCCTTCACCTTGGTTGTATGCAGATACTCAGTAAAGCTATAGGCAAGGTCTGAACCCATGTCATGGATATTTCCTGACAAATTTTGCTAATTTGTGTTTTGAGAGTCCCATTCATAGGTTCAACTTTACCACTTGCTTGGGGTCTATAAGGTGCATGCAGATCCCAAGTAATTCCCAAAATCCAGCTAACTTCCTTAACCACTGTTGCAACAAAGTGTGGTCCCCTATCTGATGACATCCCCAAAGGAACCTCGAACCTTGGAATTATACTATCGAGCAAAACTTTCACCACTTCCTTGGCTGTGTTAGTGTGACAGGGGTACACTTCTGGCCATCCAGTGAAGGTGTCAACTGATACCAGTATGTACCAGTATCTCTCTTTGTGTGGTAACTCAGCAAAATC
>NW_024509796.1:0-545 GCF_017590135.1 Pyrgilauda ruficollis | reverse complement strand
GATCTTCAGAACGCTGAGCGCCCAGGTCAGCCCAATTAGCCCTAATTAGCGCTAATTAACGTTAATTAACTCTCACTGCCTCCTCATTAGCTGCTCATTAACCCGTAATTAACCCGCTCTTGTTCTCAAACTCCTAATTAATCTCCAATTAACCCTTAATTGCACTGTGAACTGCTCAGGAGCCCTTAACGAGCTTGTAATTAGCATCTCATGAATATTAATGACCCCAATGTCTCATTTTCCCGGATTTCTCCCATTTTCCCCATTTTTAACCCTTTTCCCCCCATTTTTTCCCCATTTTTCCCCATTTTTAACCCTTTCCCCTCTAACTTTCCCCCATTTTTAACCCTTTTCTCTCCGTTTTTCCCAATTTCCCCGTTTTTCCCCCCATTTTTTTGCCCAATTTTCCCCCCTTTTCCCCATTTCTGCTCCATTTTTAACCCATATTTTCCCATTTTTTCCCCATTTTTCCCCCATTTTTAACCCTTTTCCCCCATTTCCCCCCCCATTTAACCCCTCCCCGGCCGTTTTGCCCAATTTCCCCG
>NW_024509795.1:0-545 GCF_017590135.1 Pyrgilauda ruficollis | reverse complement strand
TTTTTTTTGGGATGGGGTGGAAAATAACCAAACATAAATGCATCTTCTATTTGCATGTAAGATTCACTCACATTTAGACCATATTTAACATAATCATTATACATTCTTCTGTTAGTCCTACACTACACTACCATCCTGCTCAAGGCAGTATCTAAATTCTGTTTCCATGGCACCATTTACCTTCCCGTGCCACTTGTTTGTGTTCATTACTAGAAAATCCCAGGAAATGTTGCATTGCTGTACCAATAACTGAGTTATCATAAGCTGTGGAAGGAAGCTGGAACAAAGCAATATGTACCTTATTTCTTGATTTCTTGGGTTGGTGTTTGTGGATTTTTTCCTTCATCTGCAACCAAACTGCTATATTTTATTCACAACACTGTAACACTCTTTCAGTCCAGCTGGATCATGCTGGATTCAAAGGAAAAGCCTGCAAGTTATATAGATGAGAAGTACTACTTAAAAGCTATAAGTACACTAATAAATTAAACAATGCCCGGGAATGTCCCCAGGCTCTGGTTTGTAGTCAGATGTGGATAAATTGT
>NW_024509794.1:0-545 GCF_017590135.1 Pyrgilauda ruficollis | reverse complement strand
AAGAACTGGCCCGGGAAAAACAACTTATTACACATCCCCTCTGGGAAGCACGGCAGGGACAGGGCTCCTCTTTCTAAGAGGAAAAGATGGAAGGTGCTCACACGGAGCTGGTGCTCAGGACAGGGCTCTGAAGGCAGGATGAATTCTGCCTGGCCACAGATGCCAGCCCTGCCTGAAGGGCTGTGCTCCCCTCAGTGCCCCACGCCCGGGGCTGTGGTTGGCAGCCCCTGAGAGCTGGGAGAACAAGCTGCACACACACCCTGGGCACGACACAGAGCCTGGCACTCCTTCCCAGCTCCACCTGCAGCTCCCAGCCCAGGGAAGGCACTGGTGCTCCCAGGGAAGGAGGGAGCTGCACGTTCCCCCGCAGCGGGCAGGGCTCAGCAGCTGCCAGCTCTCAGGTTTGCTTCCAAGGAATCACCTCCAAGATAAAAACAGCAGTTCTATTATCAAAGTTAACTAGGTACTTTGCTTTGAAATACAGTTTCTTCCCCTCCATCAAAGGGCTGTTAATTTTAGTCTTGTAGCAAAAAAAAAAAAAAAAA
>NW_024509793.1:0-545 GCF_017590135.1 Pyrgilauda ruficollis | reverse complement strand
TTATTGTTGTTGTTGCTGTTGTTATTATTAACCCTTATTCAACAGGCCCAGAGTATGAAAATGCACAAAAAATTAAACAACAAAAAAAATATGGAAAGCTATTTACTCCAGAAATTAGGAAAAAAGTTTATTCTTGCTCTCTTTTCATCCTTTCACCATATACCAAACCCAGTAAAACTACAAGCACCAAGAGGTGCTTGTAAGGCTGCAAGCACCTCTAATAATAGGTAGGGACCACTTAGCTTCACTAATTTAAATTACCCAAATTCACCAGCAATTGTGGCAAAAACCCCATGATTTTTTACACTTTAAAGAACAATCTTTGTAAAGACTAACAGCAACAGCCAAATTGCACCCAGAAACAAGCAGGAAGCCAGCATTAAACAGACTATTTCAATGGCATCAATGTGTATTTCTCAGAACACCTTTGGATAAGTAACTTTTATAAAGACAAAAATAGGAGAGCAGTTAAAAGACTCCACTTGGTTTGCTTTGAATCACGTTTATTAGAGGGATAAATCTTATCTACTCAGAGATATGCCCTT
>NW_024509792.1:0-545 GCF_017590135.1 Pyrgilauda ruficollis | reverse complement strand
ATTTTGGGAAAATTCAGGGGAAAAAATGGGGTTAGAAACGGGGATTTTGGGAAAATTTGGGGTCAAAATTGCACATTTTGGGAAATTTGGGGTCAGAAATGGGGATTTTGGGAAAATTTGGGGTTAAAAATAGGATTAAAAATGGGGATTTTTGAGGGGAAAATTTGGGTCAGAAATGCGGAATTTGGGGTTTTGGGGGAGATCTTGGGGCTTAGTTTGGGATTTTTTTGGGTTTTTTTGGGATTTTTTTGGGATTATTTTAGGATTTTTTGGTTTTGGGGTTATTTCCGGATGTTTTTGCGGTATTTTTTCAGGATATTTTGGGATTATTTCAGGGTATTTTTGGGGTTATTTAGGGATAATTTTGGGGTTATTTAGGGATAATTTTGGGTTATTTTGGGGCTATTTCAGGATATTTTTGGGATATTTCTGGGTTTTTTTCAGGGTATTTTTGGAAGATTTTTTGGGTTATTTCAGGGCATTTTTGGGAATACTTTTGGGATGTTTTTGGGGTTTTCTCAGGATATTTTTGGGGTTATTTCAGG
>NW_024509791.1:0-545 GCF_017590135.1 Pyrgilauda ruficollis | reverse complement strand
AAATCATTGCTTTACTTTGAAATTTTGAAGGAGGAAATCTTCAATTTCTAAACATAAGGAGGAAAGGAGTAATCTGGGGGGGAAGAAGCCAACAGTAAAACACCAACAAGAACAAAATTGCTTGGTATATGCATAAAAAACAGGAAGGAAAAAACAAGGCATGTGCTCTTTTCTTCCTGTGCATACCCATAAATATGGTGTTTTGGAATATTTATTGTATCATGTATCTGCTGAGCTTCATCTCTGGCCCTTGAAACAGTGAGTCCAGCTGGGCTCTGCTTACATGGCAATACTTTAAGCAGGGTGCTGCAAAATAACTGTAAATGTTAAAATCTGCTTAAAATTAGGGAACTGCAAGAGTGTACAACTTCAGATAATGCTATCTGCTTTAGCTGAGTGTCCCATTTAGATGCCTGAACAGTATCATAGTCCAGAGTGACAGCCTCAATCCACAGTGCTTACATCCCTGTATTCCTGCAGAACTTCTAGCCTTTGCTATTACTCTCACCACTCTGAATCCTGCTGTGCTAGGATGCATTACACTG
>NW_024509790.1:0-545 GCF_017590135.1 Pyrgilauda ruficollis | reverse complement strand
CCCTGCAGCTGCAGTTGTGCTAAACCCGGGATAAATTCCAGATAAACTCAGGTTAAACCCGTGTTAAGCCTGGCCTAAGCCCGTGCCTCACCCTGCGGCTGCGGTTGTGCTAAACCCGGGATAAATCCGATCTAAGCCCAGCCTAACCCTGGGTTAAGCTCGGCCTAAGTGCAGTTCTCACGGTGCGGCTGCGGTTGTGCTAAATCCGGGCTAAATTCAGGATAAATCCGGGCTAAATTCAGGATAAATCCGGGCTAAACCCAGGATAAATCCGGGATAAATTCAGGATAATCCGGGCTAAACCCAGGACAAACCCAGGTTAAACTCATGTTAAGCCTGGCCTAAGGCTGCTGCTCACCCTGCGGCTGCGGTTGTGCTAAACCCAGGATAAATCCAGGATAAACCCAGGACAAACCCAGGTTAAACCCGCGTTAAGCCCAGCCTAAGCCCGTGCCTCACCCTGCGGCTGCGGTTGTGCTAAATCCAGGACAAACCCAGGTTAAACCCGCGCTAAGCCCGGCCTAAGCCCGTGCCTCACCCTGCGG
>NW_024509789.1:4727-8131 GCF_017590135.1 Pyrgilauda ruficollis | reverse complement strand
AATCTATAAAACCCATTCAATGACTGAGTTTCAGGTACAACAACTCCCTGCATGTCCAAAATATTCTCCCCACTTACCTCGTGCACGGTGTAACTCACTCCAAGCTCTCAGCAGTTCTGCCTTGAGATTATATAAGTCTGTAGCCCCACCAATAGAGAATTACAACACTTCCCTGCCAATAGGAAACCTCTTTCTCTTAAGCAAACAAAACCAATTAGCTCTCTTAAGTTACTTCTCACCTACTGAAAATAAATTCCTGACTCATGCTGACAATGTAGAAATGTTAGGGTGATGAGAGTTCATAGTCATTGGTAACATCTGTGCTAGCACAAAAGGGTAATATACCTCCAATTTGCTAGTTTAAAATAATAAATAATAAATAATACTTATAATGGCTGAAGGGCTCAGTTGAAAAGAATGCTGCAGTGGCAATCACACTTTTATTCTAATGTTTTCTGGTTTTTTACTTTTTACACAATGCCACTTCACATAAATGAAAACTACTTCAGCTGTAATCTGTCACAAGTTTTTATGCCTTGCTTAGTATATATTCCTTCAGGACACTTCTACTCAGTTTCAACTCTGGGGGCAGGGTCGGTTATGAATCTTTTTCTGTAGAAAACATTTCCCTGAATTTCACTCCGTAGAAATATGCACCACAGAGAACGGTGAGAGACAGTGAATGAAGTGTTGTATCCGATGGCAAACTGCCCTCTGCAATTCTGACTGCTTTCTTTGGAAAACTGCATTGATCTGAGAAAGCCAGTACAGACTACTCCCCCATGCACCATCCTGCCTATCGAATCTACATGGTTAATATTGATGTAGGCAGGACCTGCAGTCAAGGTCCAAAAATACATGCAAAAATTTGCTGAGTTGCCCTGGACATAGCTGTGAGATGGGATATTCTTCTATTGTTACACAGGGAGGTTGTATAAATTGCACAAAATAATTGGTTGTCACAGTAGGAGGAGCTTTCTCTTTCAGCTCTTTTCTGGACACCTGATGCAAGTGTTGTCCAAATGCTTCAGTGAGGCAGGAGGGAAACAGCTCCTGCAGCAACTCTCTTGAATACATGCTTTGCTGCTGAAAAATATTCGTTTATTTCCTTTCTTTGATGACAAAAACTGGTTCCAGCTGCATGACATTTCTTATGAAGAAACTGTTGGCTTTGGCAAGAGCTACAGAGCCGTGAGTTTGCTCAGCTGAAAACTGCCAGTGCTCTAGCTGTAGCTGGATTCAGGGACTGGCTCTTTTCACTTACAAACTTCGTGTATTTGGTGTTTAAATCACAGAATCAGGGAATGGTTTGGGTTAGAAGGGACCTTAAAGATCATCTAGTTCCAATCCTCCTGCCCTGGGCAGGGACACATGTCACTACATAAATGCACATATTGACCCAAGTTCAACAGTTTTGCTAACCTCAGTAGTGGAGCTTGATCTGAGTGATTAGAATGAACAACTTGACTACAATTTGTATAAAATTTGATTTAATATAAAGTGATGTAAGTCAACACGTAATCCTACATTCCAGGGTCTCACTAAGACCTGACATCCTGACTCCTCCTTTCTCACCTCCTATCTCAGTTTTAAACTGGTGACCAGCATTTGTTTCTCAGAGTCTGCAGAGGGCTTTTAGCTGCTGCAAGAGACCTTCTGATAAAGGGAACATTGGTGAAGCTGCAGTACAAGAGTTTAAGTGTCTAGTGACAAAGCAGAGGTGCAGTAGGAGCTCTGGACCAAGCATATTCCATATTAAGCTCAGAGGAAAGCTGAACCCAAACCTTTCAGCCTCAGCTAGCCAGAACCTGCAGGCTTTTCTATGAATTAACAAGAGAGAAAAATAGACGACCTTGTACATTGTGGGTGGTTGGAGGCAGAAAGAACACAGTGTCAGAGAGAGGTCCTCAACAAACAGCGTGTATTATTGTTCAGAGTTTCTTATACAGGCAGTTCAAAACTGCCGGGTCTCAAGTGCTGGTTGGTCTGGGTCTTAACACTGCCCAGTACTTGGAGCAGTAATGTCTCTGCATTTACGGTTGAAAGGGATTAGGTGCTCTGTTTGAGTTCACATCTATCCTATCACTGTTCGCCTAGGGAGTTGTTTATTGAACTAGAAGAGCCAAATTAGGTTTCGTATTATAGCCAGATTTATCTGTCCAGCTGCAGACTAGCTGTACTGTGACAAAGACCTACTCTTTGGGATATTCACTCCTAATTTTCCAACAGCTCTTGGGTATGCCAGAAAAACACCAGCAGACAGATCTTATCCATCGAAGTAGCAGCAAGAAATCAATGACCAGCTGGGTTTTGAGTATCAATAGTAAGAATTTATTTCAGGTATTCTGTAATTATTTAAGGCATTCTGTGTTGTCCAATACAACCTCAGTTTAGTGAACAATTTCCTTTGCTGGTAGGATCAAAAAAATTTGTTTTCAGTACTTTCATTGTTTTCCCAATGCCAGGAAACAGGATGAACTAGTTTCTGCAGCTTTAGACTCAGTAGAAAATTTTGATCACTTTAGGTACCTCTTCCTCTCGTATTAGCGGTTTCCTCTGGCTGCCAGGCTGCAGGAATTTCTTAATTGTGGGGATATTGCTTATTCTTGCTTTGAAGCTCTACAAAACAAAACCAAAACATCACAGTGCTTAAGAATCATTGCAGCTGTCAGATATTTCAATGTTATCCGTGCTCTGGAAGTCCCATTACGGCTTGATACTGCAGAAGAAACTTTATGCTTCCCCCTCTTGTGCTTTTGGGGCTGTAGTGACAGAATGTGAGGCCAGCAAAAAGTCCTGAGGACATCTGATTATTTTGCATGTCACTTCTGACCCTCCCACTCTCCCATATTTCTCAGCCACTTTAAATCAGTGGTCCTTTCCTTTCATTCACCATTCAACTTGCCCATTCATTTACCTGCAAGAGAGGAAATTTGGCAAATATATCAGGCTTCCACTCTTCTACCATTAAAAGGACTTCAAGTAATTGAACATCAGCCCTGCTCAGCTGGTTGCCAACCAGAAAGTCTTTTCCATGGTCTTTCAAAACCTAAAAACAGAGAACCAGAAGCAGATAATGTAATTTCTCTCTCTTTTCTCTGTTCTGTTCTCATAAATAATGTGATATCTTCAAAGCAGGGTCACACACTGCACGGAGTTGTCTGTGAAAGAAGGAAATGCAGTTCAAACACCTGTAGTGCAAACAATGATCTGAAGGCACTGCCATCCTAGTCATCATCTATCAGCTCTTTCTGTTCTACATTTCTGTCTGGCAGCTCACTTGTGCTCATCTTGCCCTGGACGCTGTAGCTGCATTGAAGGCTGAGCTGTACGAGATACAGAAGGAACTGCAATGCCTCTACGTAGCCTGTATGGTACAGGGCCATCTGCACTTCAGGAGGAAG
>NW_024509789.1:0-3768 GCF_017590135.1 Pyrgilauda ruficollis | reverse complement strand
CTTACACATGCAGAATATTTAAGCAGAACTCTGTACTTAGAGCAATTGGCCCACACAGAAAACCACTCAATCAAAACCACTTCCATCCAAAGCATTCTGTTCTGACCAGAAAGCAGAGGGTGCTCTTTGGATATTTTGGCTTTACCTCAGAATACAGTTTACTGTTTAATCAGATACATGCTATAAACTCAGCAATTGGCTCTGCTTTCTCCAGCAGCTATTATGCTCCATTATAACCAAACAAGAAGGAATTCTTGCCGTCAGTCAATCTCTTCTACAACACTTTCTGCTTCTGTAATTTCTTTAGACAAACCTCCAAAACATGGAAATTAATTTTGCCTCTGGTAGCATCAGATTTGCCTTTACCACAGGCACAGCCTCAGGGCAATGCTTGCTTGGTCCAGTTCCAACTCTGCTGGAATTTCAAGCCACAACAATTTCTGTGCAGAAACTTAAAGCAACAACATTTTCTAGGCAGACTGTCACCCACCCGCTCAGAACCATGTGTGCACATCAGCCACAAACACACACAAACAGTGCCCAGCTCTACCAGCCTCACAGCTATTGACACCCTGCCAGCAACAAAGCTGAAGCCTTAACAGCAGCAAAAGGAAAATGGCCAAACCACCACCATATTCTCTTTGTAAATAACGTGTCAGCTTCTCTACAGTAGGAAGGAGGAGGTGAGGAGAAACACTCCCCACTTGTGAGATCTGCACTCCTTTTTCTTAATTCTGCCCACCCCAAAATCAGCTGATTAAGAATTTAACATTTGGTACACATAACCATGTTAGTAAAGAAATTACATACACACATTTAATCTATAAAACCCATTCAATGACTGAGTTTCAGGTACAACAACTCCCTGCATGTCCAAAATATTCTCCCCACTTACCTCGTGCACGGTGTAACTCACTCCAAGCTCTCAGCAGTTCTGCCTTGAGATTATATAAGTCTGTAGCCCCACCAATAGAGAATTACAACACTTCCCTGCCAATAGGAAACCTCTTTCTCTTAAGCAAACAAAACCAATTAGCTCTCTTAAATTACTTCTCACCTACTGAAAATAAATTCCTGACTCATGCTGACAATGTAGAAATGTTAGGCTGATGAGAGTTCATAGTCATTGGTAACATCTGTGCTAGCACAAAAGGGTAATATACCTCCAATTTGCTAGTTTAAAATAATAAATAATAAATAATACTTATAATGGCTGAAGGGCTCAGTTGAAAAGAATGCTGCAGTGGCAATCACACTTTTATTCTAATGTTTTCTGGTTTTTTACTTTTTACACAATGCCACTTCACATAAATGAAAACTACTTCAGCTGTAATCTGTCACAAGTTTTTATGCCTTGCTTAGTATATATTCCTTCAGGACACTTCTACTCAGTTTCAACTCTGGGGGCAGGGTCGGTTATGAATCTTTTTCTGTAGAAAACATTTCCCTGAATTTCACTCCGTAGAAATATGCACCACAGAGAACGGCTCTCTTAAATTACTTCTCACCTACTGAAAATAAATTCCTGACTCATGCTGACAATGTAGAAATGTTAGGCTGATGAGAGTTCATGGTCATTGGTAACATCTGTGCTAGCACAAAAGGCTAATATGCCTCCTATTTGCCAGTTTAAAATAATTATAATGGCTGAAAAGCTCACTCAGTTGAAAAGAATGCTGAAATGGCAATCACACTTATATTGTTTTCTGGTTTTTTTACTTTCTACACATTGCCACTTTACATAAATGAAATCAACTAATTCAGCTGTAATCTGTCACAAGCTTCTATACCTTGTTAGTATATATTCGTTCAGAACACTTGTACTTAATTTCATCTCTGGGGGCAAGGTCAGTTTTGAATCTTTTTCTGTAGAATACAGTTCCCTGAATTTCACTCAGTAGAACTATGCACCATAGAGAACGATGAGAGACAGTGAATGAAGTGTTGTATCAGATGGCAAACTGCCCTCTGCAATCCTGACTGCTTTCTTTGGAAAACTGCATTGATCTGAGAAAGCCAGTACAGACTAATCCCCCATGCACCATCCTGCCTATCGAATCTACATGGTTAATATTGATGTAGGCAGGACCTGCAGTCAAGGTCCAAAAATACATGCAAAAATTTGCTGAGTTGCCCTGAACATAGCTGTGAGATGGGATATTCTTCTTTTGTTACACAGGGAGGTTGTATAAATTGCACAAAATAATTGGTTGTCACAGTAGGAGGAGCTTTCTCTTTCAGCTCTTTTCTGGACACCTGCTGCAAGTGTTGTCCAAATGCTTCAGTGAGGCAGGAGGGAAACAGCTCCTGCAGCAACTCTCTTGAATACATGCTTTGCTGCTGAAAAATATTTGTTTATTTCCTTTCTTTGATGACAAAAACTGGTTCCAGCTGCATGACATTTCTTATGAAGAAACTGTTGGCTTTGGCAAGAGCTACAGAGCCGTGAGTTTGCTCAGCTGAAAATTGCCAGTGCTCTAGCTGTAGCTGGATTCAGGGCATGGACTCTTTCACTTACAAACTTCGTGTATTTGGTGTTTAAATCACAGAATCAGGGAATGGTTTGGGTTAGAAGGGACCTTAAAGATCATCTAGATGCAGCCCTCCTGCCCTGAGCAGGGACACATGTCACTACATAAATGCACATATTGACCCAAGTTCAACAGTTTTGCTAACCTCAGTAGTGGAGCTTGATCTGAGTAAACTGGTGACCAGCATTTGTTTCTCAGAGTCTGCAGAGGGCTTTTAGCTGCTGCAAGAGACCTTCTGATAAAGGGAACATTGGTGAAGCTGCAGTACAAGAGTTTAAGTGTTTAGTGACGAAGCAGAGGTGCAGTAGGAGCTCTGGACCAAGCATATTCCATATTAAGCTCAGAGGAAAGCTGAACCCAAACCTTTCAGCCTCAGCTAGCCAGAACCTGCAGGCTTTTCTATGAATTAACAAGAGAGAAAAATAGACGACCTTGTACATTGTGGGTGGTTGGAGGCAGAAAGAACACAGTGTCAGAGAGAGGTCCTCAACAAACAGCGTGTATTATTGTTCAGAGTTTCTTATACAGGCAGTTCAAAACTGCCGGGTCTCAAGTGCTGGTTGGTCTGGGTCTTAACACTGCCCAGTACTTGGAGCAGTAATGTCTCTGCATTTACGGTTGAAAGGGATTAGGTGCTCTGTTTGAGTTCACATCTATCCTATCACTGTTCGCCTAGGGAGTTGTTTATTGAACTAGAAGAGCCAAATTAGGTTTCGTATTATAGCCAGATTTATCTGTCCAGCTGCAGACTAGCTGTACTGTGACAAAGACCTACTCTTTGGGATATTCACTCCTAATTTTCCAACAAATCTTGGGAATACCAAAAAAACAGAACCAGACAGATCTTAGGCGTAGAAGTAGCAGCAAGAAATCAATGACCAGCTGGGTTTTGAGTATCAATAGTAAGAATTTATTTCAGGTATTCTCTTTAGTTATTTAAGGCATTCTGTGTTGTCCAATACACCCCCAGTTTAGTGAAATATTTCCTTTGCTGCTACACTCATGCAGCTTTACCTTGAAGTGTCTGCAGGAGGCTGAAAGAAGCCCTGTATATAAGGAAAAATATATGAAAACCCCTTTTTTCACTCATTCCATTAATTTCTCTTTGTCACTAACATCAAACACAATGAAATACAGCTTGTATGGGGTTAAAATGCTGCTCAGGATCGGAATATTTTCATTAGTCTGGCAACATCTTCCTCTGTTGTTCGTGGTTTCCTCTGGCTGCCAGGCTGCA
>NW_024509788.1:0-545 GCF_017590135.1 Pyrgilauda ruficollis | reverse complement strand
TGCAGCCCAGGATACATTTGGCTTTCTTGGCTACAAGTGTACATTTCTGGATCAGGTTGAGCTGTCAACCAACACTCCCAAGTCCTTTCCTCAGGGCTGCTCTCAATTCATCCTCCGCACAGGCTGTATTTTGTATCCATCCCCAGCAGTCACACACCCACCATCACCTCAGCTGGTAGAAGGACACTGCCAGGGGAATTTTTGAGTTCCTTGTCCCACTAGCAAAATATTTTTCCCATGGTTATTGCAACAGTCCACCCACACAGACAATTTGACTTGTGAGACAGGCCTAATCAGGTTACTAAAGACCTTGGAAACCTTACATTTCAAAATATTTATTTAAGCCCGCTTCTGCCATCACTGTAACAGCACTAATAGGTTGCTACAAAACCAGCAGTAGTACACTTGATTCCACAGATCAGCTTCAGCTTGTCTCCCCACCCTTCCCACTGTTTTTGTGTGATTGGGGGTAGGTGAAAAGCATATGTAAGTTTTTTACTAAAATACTTCATGCCCTTTATTGAAGCATGAACATTAGAAACTCA
>NW_024509787.1:0-545 GCF_017590135.1 Pyrgilauda ruficollis | reverse complement strand
AAAAAACCAAACAAAAAAAAACCAACCCCAACTCAAAAAGCCCCACTTCTGAAGCAGAACAGAGCACAAAATACTAATTTGGGGACTATTTATCCTGCCTTGCCTGATGTTGCTGTTTTGGGGTGTTTGATGGAACACAGAGAAGTGCTTACAATGAGCAGAATCTAGCACTGCCAGCAAAAAAACAAATCAGTGTGCACAAGCTAAGTGAAGCCATCTGGTGCCCGCTCCATGGCAGGATTTCCAGAGCCAGAATCCCTCAGCTTCAGCACTAGAGACAGGAGCACTGCAGAGCTCCATGTTAAAAATCCTGTGGAGAAGAGAGACGTGCTGCAGCCCCAGCATGCCCAGCAGGCTGGAGAGCCCTGACACAAACTGCACCCAGGTGTCTTCTCTTGGAGCCTCCAAGTCACACATTGTGGAGCTTGGGAGCAAACAGACCTTTCAGTCAACTTCAGACAAGCCCGCAAGTGTAATGTGCCTGCAGAACAGGCAGTGCCCCGTAAGTAACAGGAAAGCTCAGCCAAGAATCCCATCTCCTGAGA
>NW_024509786.1:0-545 GCF_017590135.1 Pyrgilauda ruficollis | reverse complement strand
TGGCTCCAGAGCAGAGGGGCTCCTGCCTTGCACTCAATCCTTCACTAATGGTATAGATGATGCATCTCAGATACTCTGGAAACACATGAAGCTGTAGCCAAAATCCACAGTTTGAACCAAAAATTTTCTCTTATCCAGTCCCCTAGTCCATAGTTCAGGGATGTCCTCTCATCCGCCCCACGAGTGACACTGAGCAGCTGCTGTGTCTCTGACACAACCATTGTGCTGTGGTGACCATTTGTGCTGTGGAGTTCCAGAAAACACTACTGGAGACAGAACTGAGTACAGGAGTTTCAGCGCTGGTACTGAAGCAGTTAAAAGTAAATTTCACTTTTACTTTGCCTACCAAATACATTCTGCCCAAGTATTTTTTTGTTTACCCAAAGAATTTGTTGAAGCAACAGTTAATCATTCTGAAATACCTTCATCTGCCTCATCTCCAGTTAAGTCATAAATGCTGCCCAAAACTATCATTTAGTATCATTTTTGCTGCTTTTAATGAAGGGACGGGACCATTGTCAGGCTAAGAACGATTTATTGCTCAG
>NW_024509785.1:0-545 GCF_017590135.1 Pyrgilauda ruficollis | reverse complement strand
GTCTTTTTGTTTGTTAATTAGGTCTTTTTGCTGCCATCTGTGGTTTCGCAATTTGTGAAGCAATCTCTCCCTGGCTCCGGCTTGTGGTGTTTAAAACTTTAAGAATTTTTCTTACAAGCATAATCTATTTCATGCATATTTTACATAAGCACAAATTATTTCATATCATATATTACAATCCTTCCCCTTCTACATAGATACATTAATTCCTGCTCCTTTCTACATTTTTCATATTTCTCACCTGTTTGTGAGGTTTTTGCTAAACCCGTATAACTATTCTAGTTTCTACAACCTATTTGTTTGGTGTTTCTAGGAGGAGAAAAGGGACCCCCTTAGTCCTCTTCGGACTCTCTATCCCATTCTTCTTGTGGTACTTCCTGCTATATTCTATAAACAATCCCATTTTCTTTTATCTGTTCCTCAAACTTAGCTAGGGCTTCTGCTGCTTTACTGTTTACTTCTCCTTCTCCTAATTTCATTATTTTAGATGCTTGGTTTAATCTCTCGTGAGCATGTTTTGGGTCTATAGGCATAGCTGCTATCTG
>NW_024509784.1:0-545 GCF_017590135.1 Pyrgilauda ruficollis | reverse complement strand
AAAAGTTGGATTAAGTTTTCCAGTGAAAATGGTGAATGTGGCAATGCTGGGTTAAGGGCTGGGCTTGATGATCTCACAGGTTTTTTAGACATTTCCCAACTTTAACGATTCCATTATATAATTTCTACTTGGAAAAAGAATCAGTTTGTATTTTCACCCACACAGATAAATAAATAAATAAATTAAAAGGAAAGAAAAAAAGCTAAACACAAGACTTGGAGCTTCCACAAACTGTTATTACAGGTCTCCCCAGTCCATTAAAGGAAGTAATTGAATCAGTTTGCGTTTTCTCCTTAAAATCTCATTCAGAGAAATTTTATTGCCAGCCATCTAAATAGTAAATACTTATTATCCTCTCCAAATGAGGTTTTGCTTGCCAAGGGCAAAGCCGTGGCTGTGATTGTGGCGCTCTGTCAGAGGCAGCAGAAGTGAAAAAGGTTATAAAGACACCATTAATGTCACGGGAGGGCCTCGGCAGTGCTCCGTAATTGGGGCCTTGATTCCCAGGCTCAGGCCCTGCTAATAGGATGCTTTAGGGTTTCTTT
>NW_024509783.1:0-545 GCF_017590135.1 Pyrgilauda ruficollis | reverse complement strand
CAGGACCCCCTGAGACCCCCCAGTGGGGAGGGGGGCTCAGCCCCGCCCCCCAGGACCCCCAGAAAGGGGCGTGGCCCCCCCGCTCGGGGGTCCCCAAAGGGGGCACATGGCCTGGGGGGGAGGGGAGGGCTCCCCCCGCTCGGCCACGCCCCTCCCCGCCAGCCCCGCCCCGCCATTGGCCGGTGCGCCGCCGCACCACCGCGCGCAGCCAATGGGATCGCGCGGCGCCGCCGCAGCGCCCGCAGCCTGCCAAGGCGCTGCCGGTGCCAGCCAATCAGCGCTGGCCACGCCCCCTCCCGCCTGGCGCTGCCAGCCAATGGGGCCGCGCTGCGCGCGGCGCGCCGAGAGCTGCCATTGGCCCCGCGCCAGCCAATCAGAGCCCGCGGCCGCAGGGCAGGCAGCCAATCGGGCCTCGTGCCACGGGGCAGGGGGGGCCAATGGCGGCCCCGGCCGGGCGCGCTGGCCACGCCCCCCTTTGTCCCCGCAGTGACGTCACCGCGGGGGCGTGGCCGTGGCAGTTGCGGGGGGTGGGCTCAGGTGGCCAA